>NC_142950.1:12148029-12170529 GCF_046866305.1 Octopus bimaculoides
AGACTTAAGAAGATAAGAAAATATTATTTATTATTTTTATGCTTGTATGTTTTGTTTGTTGATTGTGTAAGGTAGGTACTAGCTTATAAAATATATTTTGTAGATCTTAACTTGGGAAATGGGCAAGGAAGTTATTAAAGTTTCTTATCGATATCTTTTATCCTTTACCTGTTTCAAGGGTGGGGGGGAGGCACCACCCTGAAGAATTTTAGTCCAACAAATCCACCATGGAACTTATTTTTTTAAAGCCTGTTACCCACTCCATCTATCAGATTTTTTCAATCTCACTCACAGATATTTTAATTAATTTTTTTTTAACTAAACAGTTTGAAATTTTAGATACTGGTTGAATGTGTCACATAGAATACAGTTTACTCTTAATGTTTTTGACAAAATTTTGTATTTTAGAAGTTATTTCATGTTAAAGTAGTCGTATTAGGGTAATTTTAACCAATCAGTGATGTGTATTCAGCTGAAGAAAGTTACTGCTGTTTGCGAAAGTAATGGAAACATGGGCCATGACTGCTGAAGACATGCGTAGGCTCGAAAGAAATGAAGCTAGCATGATCCGCTGTCAGTGTGCACACACGACAGAGTGTAAGCGCCCTGAGAGAAATGGTAGACATAAGAAGCATCAGATGTGGAGTGCAAGAGAGACGTTTGCATTGGTATGGTCATGTACTGCGAATGGAAGAGGAGAGCTGTGTGAAGAAGTGCCACTCCGAAACAGTGGAAGGAATCTGGGGTAGAGGGAGACCCAGGAAGACATGGGATGAGGTGGTGAAGCATGACCTTCAAACGTTGAGCCTCACAGAGGCAATGACAAAAGACCGAGACCTCTGGAGATATGCTGTGACTGAGAAGACCCGGCAAATAAAGTGAGTACACATCTATAACCTACACCAGTGTCGCAAAACCAACCCACTCAAAAGTACCTGGGATCGTAGGGTGACATGCCGTGCTTGAGGAGACCTATTGAGTAAAGTACATCAACATCAGCAATATCAAAATCAAATCAAATAAAAATTGTAATTGTGAGCCCCGTGCCGGTAGCATGTAAAATGCACCATCCTAATGTGGCCGTTGCCGAGTCAAGTACATCAACATCAGTAATATCAAAATCAAATCAAATGGGAGTTGTAGTTATGAGCCCCGTGCCAGTAGCACGTAAAAAGCAACATCCAAATGTGGCCGATGCCAGTGCCACCTTGACTGGCTTACGTGCCAGCGGCCCGTAAAAAGCACCCACTACACTCTCGGAGCGGTTGGCATTAGGAAGGGCATCCAGCTGCAGAAACACTGCTAGATCAGATTGGAGCCTGGTGCAGCCTCCTGGCTTCCCAGACCCCAGTCGAACTGTCCAACCCATGCCAGCATGGAAAACAGATGTAAAACGATGATGATGATGATGATGATGATGATGATATATATATATATATATATATATATATATATATATATATATATATATATATTAATGGAGCATAAGCACAAAGCAGTGTTTAGGTATGAGCAGAATTGAGAATTTAGGTTAGTTGAAATATGTTTGTCTCATATTTCAACTGCTAAAGGCAGTTTTTTACCCTAATTTTAGGACAACTATTAATGTTGTCTGTTTTTTACTGTCTGCTGTGAATTAATTAAATCTGACCCTGAAGAGATACAATATTCCATATTTTATAATATGCATGAGTTAGTCTGGATATTGCATCGAAATGATCATAGGTCATAATAAAGTTTTTACAATGGATCGTCTTTTAGCTCTTATTTAAATTGATATACACACAAAATTGTACGATTAACAACCTTACATGTGAGAATTTTGCTATGTTGATAACAGATACAATATTTTTACCAAATTTTGGTATAGATCTATAAATACAAATATATATATAAATATATATGTAAATGCATATATGTGTGTATCTATCTTCAAATGATAAACAGTATCAATGCTCTCCCCCTCTCTTTCCCTCTTTTTTGGTTTCACTCTCTCACACCCTCTCTTTCCTCTCCTCCTTTGTAGACTTCTCCTCTCCACCATAACCATTTCTATAACCAAAAATAACACTTAAATATAATGCTAACCAAAAATAACACTTAAATATAATGCGTGCACACACACACACACACACACATATATTTGTGCAAGTACACAAGTACCAGGAGCAATTTGTTTAATTAAAATTCTTCAAGGCAGTGCCCCAGCATGGCCATTATCTATTGACTGAAATAAGTAAAAGATAAAAGTGTACATCCATGTGTAACTCTTATACATATAAACATATACCTGTGGGTGGGTGTGTGTGTGTGTGTGTGTGTGTATGGAAGGTACTTGCATATATATATCAACTTTGTTTTCAAGTGTCTTTATCTGTTGTTATCGATATTCCTGATCACCTCATAATGGTGCCAAGAAGACTGATGAACAAATTAATGGAGCCACAACATGGTTACTGAATCTGCTAGAAATAGCAACCAAAATCTTCCTCAAATCATACTCTTTTATGCCTTTCAAACAAGAAAAAGTACAAAAACTAAAACAAAGGCTACACTGGATACAATGTCTTTCAATATATAGGCACGGTGTCTGTATGATTAAGAAACTTATTTCTCAACCATGCCGTTTTGGGTTCAGTCCCACTGCATGCAACCTACTACTACCCTGGGCCAACCAAAGCCTTGTGAATGGATTTGGTAGACAGAAACTGAAAGAAATACATCATATATATATATATGCATATATCCATGAGTGTAAGACTTTAGATGCAATGGGTATATGCAGGATTGCACTTAAGGACTAATGCTTTGGTTTCTATAACTTCGAAAAGTTGAACTATGACCTTTTATGCTTCTTTTTTCTTCTCTCTTTCCTTCTCCTTATTCCTTTACTCCCTTCCTCTATGTTATCATCTTATTGATATACACCATTCTCATTTTCCATATTTTTCCCCAATTTGTCTCTGATGACAGAATATCCCATACTTGAGGATATCCCAGAAACAAAGACGGACAGACAGACAAACCAACGCCGATGAAAACATAACCTCCTTCCTTGGCGGAGGTAATAATCCTTCGCCATATCTTGGTTCACCTATCACGGTTTATTATTTAAGCTTATGTTGATTCTTCTGTGGTGTTGTTTTGCATTTATAACAAAATAAATATATACAAATTACAAAAATCAAAAAATATATATATACAATACAATACTGTTTCTACTTCACAGATTTTCACCTATCACAGGGGGTGGGGTTGGAACGCAATAGTCAAAGGATTATTGTATATATGTGTGTGTGTGTGTGTGTGTGTATTTATATATATATATATATATATATATATATAATCATAAATATATAGGGATTGACAGTAACCTGCTTCTCCAACATACTGAGAATTCAGAAATAGCAGTCAAAGAACTACTGATTCCAAAACTACAAATTATTACTCTAAATTGATAGCGATATTTTTGATACACACAGAACAAAAAACAGTAGAGAAGAGTAAAAAAACCACTTAGAGTAATAATTTGTAGTTTTGGAATCAGTAGTTCTTTGGCTGCTATTTCTGAATTCTCAGTATGTTGGAGAAGCAGGTTACTGTCAATCCCTATATATTTATGATTATAAATGATTTTACCGAAAAGGTTTTTTCATACTGAGCTACCCGGCAAAATTGTTAATTATTAATTTTATTACTAATTGACGATTCCCTGCCCTGCATATCTATATATATATATATATATAAATGGAGAGAGAGATAGAGAGAAAGATTACATACTACACTGCCCTTTCAGAGACAAACAGAGCAGGTTGACATGTGAGAGGGATGAAGGCATAAAGGCTACAGGTTTGATAACCTGTTTATCATGCAACAGGAATGGCATGAGCAAGGGTCAGGAGGGGTGTGAGGGGAAGAATTTTGCACCAATGCCACCACCATTCCCTCCTTCCTAAACCACCCCCTGAACATAATCCCAGTGGTGGTTGTGGTGTTGATGGTAGCAGCGTTGTTGTTGTTGTGGTTAATGGTGGAGGTGGGGGTGGTTGTGGAGGAGGTGTCACCATTACTGATAAGGCGTTCGGGGTCACCGCATGACAATAACAATAATAACAACATCAAGGTGGACTAACACTAGACAATGAGGATGACAACAACAATGATAAAGATATTGATGATGATGATGATGATGATGATGATGATGATGAAAAGAACCACATTATTGTTTATGTGTTACTCTGAGTTAAGGCTAACCTTTGGACCATCTTGATGGAACGTGTTATCAATGGAGACAGAAAACCTGCAGTGCTTGGGACTTGACCCAACTCATCGTGAGTGACAAGCAATCATTATCATCATCATCATCATCATCATCATCATCATCACCACCACCACCACCACCACCACCATCATTATCATCATCATCATCATCATCATCATCATCATCACCACCACCACCACCACCACCACCACCACCATCATTGTCATCATCATCATCATCATCATCATCATCATCACCACCACCACCACCACCACCACCACCACCACCACCACCATCATCATCATCATCATCATTGTTGTTGTTGTTGTTGTCACCATCGTCATCATCGGCAGCATTGTCGTTGTTGTTGTTGTTGTCATCATCCTCATGATCGTTGTTGTTGGCATTGTGATATTCATGATCAGCATCAGCATCAGGACCATTGTTACCGAAGTCATTCTCATCATCATCTTCACTAACCATCACCAACATCCTCATCATCGTCTTCATGATCGTCATTATCATCATCTTCATCGTTATTGTAATTGTGAGGATGGTCATGTTTATCACATCATCATTGGCATAAACAATGACATCATCATCCCTGCTACTAACACAACTACAACCATCACCCTTACCATCACTACCACCATCACTTATTTCTTTATTGCCCCCAGGGGGCTAAACATGGAGGGGACAAAGGGATTAAGTAGATTACATCGACCCCAGTGTGTAACTGGTACTTAATTTATCGACCCCCGAAAGGATGAAAGGCAAAGTCGACCTCGGCAGAATTTGAACTCAGAACGTAACAGCAGACAAAATACCGCTGAGCATTTCACCCGGCTGCTAATGTTTCTGCCAGCTCGCCACCTTTACCACTACCACCATCGCTACCAATTCCATCAACACCACCACCACCTATCATATCACCATATCACTTTACTCTGGTGTGCCAGAGTAAATGTAAGTGGTTGAGTATTCCGTTTGACTCAGGATTGGTCTGATTCGTTGTAGAGTTTATGTGGGTAGCAAGTTACTCCCCGAGGTAACCCCATGATTTCCATAAACCTTCAAGTTCTCAAAATCCTCCTGATTTTCTTTCCCACTCCGAAGATTCAAACTATGTACAAAAACTCCATTCCAATCACTTTTATCCATTTGTCTGTGTGGTTAGAGATGAGACGTGCTTTTGACAAGATTAACAAAAAAAAAAGTAGGATCTACAGATGTTGGGACTCACAGAGGGGATGACAAGGGACCAAGACTCCTGGTGGTTTGCCATGCTTGAAAAGACTTGCCAAGCTAAGTAATAGCATGGGTGACCATGCATACAGGCTCATCCTTTGCAACCTTCTCCAGATGAGCATCCCTTGCGGGCTCTAAGTACTGGTGCCATGTAAAAGGCACTCAGTGAACTCTGTAAAGTGGTTGGCGTTAGGAAGGGGCATCCAGTCATAGAAACCATGCCAAAACAGACAGGGAGCTTGATACAGCCCTTCAGCTGGTCAGCGCCTGTCAAACTTTGCCAACTGATGCCAGTATAGAAAATGGGTCTTAAATGGTGGTGGTGGTGGTGGTGGTGGTGATGATAGCGATGATGATGATGACGATGATGATGACGAGGATGAAGACGATGATGGTGATGATGGTGATGATGATGATGATGTGGTGGTGATGGTAGTGCTGGTGGCTTGGTGGTGGTGGTCGCTTGGTGGTGGTGGTAGTGATGATGATGGCAATGATGATGACGATGATGACAATGATGACAATGATGGTGATGATGATGATGATGATGATGATGATGATGATGATGATGTGGTGGTGGTGGTGGTGGTGGTGGTGGTGGTTTCCTCTTTATAGTAATAATAAATCTGTTTTGTGATTCATTTTTCAGGTTCCTCCTGGTGTCATAAACAATCCCAACATTTCCTATGTTGATGGAATTCTGAAATGTAAATTCAGTTCTCTGGTTAATTCTAAGACCGATGCATTACCTGCACTAGACCAAGCCTGGTATCTGGAGTATGCTGTGGGAAATGTAAAGGTCAATGGAAAAGGTGAGGTGAAGCATGAGTCTTGTATTTAATAACCTGCCTGGACACTGCTGCTGGTTCTTTGATACAAATTTCCTGTTTCAAAAATGAGCGAAATTAATTTATGTTAAAATGAGCGAAATTAATTTATGTTAAAATGAGCAAAATTAATTTATGCTAAAATGAGCGAAATTAATTTATGCTAAAATGAGCGAAATTAATTTATGTTAAAATGAGCGAAATTAATTTATGTTAAAATGAGCGAAATTAATTTATGTTAAAATGAGCGAAATTAATTTATGTTAATTTATGTTAATTTATGTTCCAAATGCCAGCTTAATTAGGACTAAGTCATTTTACTAAATTATTTTCGAAATTAATTGAAATGAAGGCAATGTATTTCAACATGAATATGGTAACAAAAGAGTTAAATATCAAGTATGCATGTATGTATGTAGATATATATTTGTATACACACGCACATACACACAGTCATGTTAAAAGCTCCCAGTACACTCCATGGAGTGGTCGGTGTTAGGAAGGGCATCCAGTTGTAGAAACCAAATCAAAACAGACACTAGAGCTTGATGCAGCCTCTGGCCTTAACAGCTCTGGTCAAACCATCCAACCCATGCCAGCATGGAAAACCCGACATTAAATGATGATGATGATGATGATGATGACACACACACACGTATATATATATATATATATATATATATAATTAGAATAAAAATAGAAAAGTGACAATTTCATATACATAGATCATACTTTATTGTGTTTCGTTAAGATAAGGATGAGACAATTTATAAATATAAATTATGTTTAATTTATTTAATATGCTGTGTTTACCTATAAATGTTGCTGGAACATATATATGTGTATATATATATATATATATATATATATATATATATATATATATATATATATATATAAAGCCACCGACCAGATTTGTGGGTGGTGTAAGGTCCCCTCCTGACCCAGAGTAACGTGGTGGTGGAACAAGGAGGTAGACAGGGCTATTAGACAAAAGAAACAGGCTTGGAAGGACTGGAAGAACGGTGGTAGCAGGGAATTGTACCAATGTGCCAGAAGGGAGGCTAGGCGACAGGTTTATTTAGCCAGAGGGGAAGCAGATAAGAAAAGATTTGCCAATGTTCTGCGCCGTGAGGACCAAAGACTCGAGGTATTTCGTGTTGCAAGACAGTGTAGGAGAGAGAATAGTGATGTTGTAGGAGAGAAATGTGTTCGCATGGATGATGGTACGCTTGCACTAAATGAGGATGCAAAGAAAGAGGTCTGGAGATGCCACTATGATAGATTGCTTAATAAAGAGAATGAATGGGAGGAAGAGAGCCTGCCGTATGTCGACCCAATAGAGGGACCAGTTATCCGAGTTGATAGTACCAGGGTAGATAAAGCAATTAAGAGTATGAAGACCGGGAAAGCCCCCGGCCCATCAGGAATCACTGCAGAGATGCTCAAAATATCTGGCAGTGTTGGCTATAGCCTAGTCACCCGTATTACGAACCAGGTGATACACGAAGGAGTCATACCCAATGACTGGTGTAGCAGCATCATAGTCAACTGCTACAAAGGTAAAGGTGACGCTTTAGATACAAATAATTACAGAGGCATCAAGCTGTTAGATCAGGTTATGAAAGTTACAGAGAGGGTCATAGCCCAACTAATTAGGGAGCGAATCAATTTAGATAAGATGCAGTTTGGGTTCATGCCAGGTAAAAGCACTACTGATGCCTTATTTCTAGTGAGACAGCTGCAGGAGAAATACCTAGCTAAGGATAAACCTCTGTACCTGGCTTTCGTTGACATGGAGAAAGCCTTTGACAGGGTCCCCCAATCCCTTATCTGGTGGTCAATGAGGAAACTTGGGATAGAAGAATGGTTAGTGAGAGCTGTGCGAGCCATGTACAGAGATGCTGCCAGTAAGGTGAGGGTTGGAAATGAGTACAGCAATGAATTCCGGATAGAGGTAGGGATCCACCAAGGTTCCGTCCTCAGTCCCTCTTATTTATCATAGTCCTCCAGGCAATCACAGAGGAGTTCAAGACAGGTTGCCCCTGGGAGCTCCTCTATGCTGATGACCTTGCCCTAATTGCGGAGTCACTATCAGAACTAGAGGAGAAGTTTCAGGTGTGGAAGCAAGGTCTAGAATTGAAGGGCCTTAGAGTCAACCTAGCTAAAACCAAAATCCTAATAAGTAGGAAGGTAGATAAAACACAAACCCCTTCAGGTAGATGGCCCTGCTCAGTATGTAGAAAAGGAGTAGGTAGTAACTCTATAAGATGTACCCGGTGCAAGCTATGGACACATAAGAGGTGCAGCAACATCAAAGGCAGGTTAACTAGCAAGTTAGTTTTTGTTTGTGGCAGATGTTCAGGTGCAATAAAGACTGTAAACAAACAGGAAACAACTTCTATCTCATTCCAGGGTGAAAAACTAGAGGTTGTCGATAGCTTCTGCTATCTGGGCGACCAAGTTAGTAGTGGGGGTGGGTGCGCTGAAAGTGTAGCTGCTAGAATAAGAATAACCTGGGCAAAGTTTAGAGAGCTCTTACCCCTGCTGGCGACAAAGGGACTCTCACTCAGAGTAAAAGGCAGACTGTATGACGCATGCGTACGAACAGCCATGCTACATGGCAGTGAAACATGGGCTGTAACTGCTGAGGACATACATAAGCTCGCAAGGAATGAAGCCAGTATGCTCCGTTGGATGTGTAATGTCAATGTGAATACCCGTCAGAGTGTAAGTATCTTGAGAGAAAAGCTGAACATTAGAAGCATCAGTTGTGGTGTGCAAGAGAGACGATTGCGCTGGTATGGACATGTGGTGAGAATGGATGAGGATAGCTGCGTGAAAAAGTGCCACACCCTAACAGTTGAGGGAACCCGTGGAAGAGGTAGGCCCAGGAAGACCTGGGCTGAGGTGGTGAGGCAAGACCTTCATACATTGGGCCTCACCGAGGCGATGACTACTGACCGAGACCTTTGGAAATGTTCTGTGCGTGAGAAGACCCGGCAAGCCAAGTAAGATCGTTGCCAGTGCCCCTGGACTGGCTCTTGTGCGGGTGGCACATGAGATGCACCATTTTGAGCGTGGCCGTTGCCAGTACCGCCTGACTGGCTCCTGTAGGATTTTCGAGTGAGATCGTTGCCAGTGCCCTTGGACTGGCTTGTGCGGGTGGCACATAAAAGACACCATTTCGAGCGTGGCCGTTTTCGTGCGGGTGACACGTAAAAGCACCCACTACACTCTCTGAGTGGTTGGCGTTAGGAAGGGCATCCAGCTGTAGAAACTCTGCCAAATTAGATTGGAGCCTGGTGTTGCCATCCGGTTTCACCAGTCCTCAGTCAAATCGTCCAACCCATGCTAGCATGGAAAGCGGACGTTAAACGATGATGATGATGATGATGATGATATGTGTGTGTGTGTGTGTAGATAAATAGATAGATAGATAGATAGATGCACACACACAAATATATATATAGATATATTTATATATATATAAATATATATATTAATCTATCTACTTACCTACCTACCTACCTACATACATACATACATACATACATGCATACATATGTACGTACATACACACTCATGTGCACGCACACACACACACACACACACACACACACACACACAAATAGACAAAAGAATCAAAAGAATGTGAAGGAGTGGTTGTGTACTAAGTAGCTTGCTTACCACCCACATGGTTCCGGGTTCAGTCCCACTGCGTGACACCTTGGGCAAGTGTCTTCTACTATAGCCTTGGGCCGACCAAAACCTTGTGAGTGGATTTGACAGACGGAAACTGAAAGAAGCCCGTCGTATATGTATATATATATATGTATGTGTGTGTGTGTGTGTCTGTGTTTGTCCCCCAGCATCGCTTGACAACCGATGCTGGTGGTTTTATGTCCCCGTAACTTAGTGGTTCGGCAAAAAGAGATCGATAGAATAAGTACTAGGCTTACAAAGAATAAGTCCTGGGGTTGATTTTTTTCGACTAAAGGCGGTGCTCCAGCATGGCCACAGTCAAATGACTGAAACAAGTAAAAGAGTAAAAGAGTATATTCCTTTTTTTTTTTCCTCAGAATTGGTAAAACAATTTCATTCACGAAAGGCAGCCAGCAACTCTAGAATAAAACTAACAGAAGTCGAAGTCATTGAAAACTCAATTCCAGCTTTAGTTAAACTTCATGGTGAGTTTGTCTTCACTGTTTACATTGTCTTGTTTTCTGATATAGTTTGAAGTGAAGGCAGTGGAGCTGTCATAGCTGAATTGTCAGCTCACTGGACAGAATGTTTAGCAGTGTGAGGGGGTGCTGAAAAGTTCCTAGCTTTGGGTAAAAGAAAATACAGGAGGATCAGTTAATTATGGTTTTATTCAACGTGTTCCCCTCTCAGATTCACACACTTATTGCAGCAGTCTTTCAATTTTTCTAAGCCCTGTAAAAGAACTCAGGTTGGGCCTCCAACCAGGACTTTAGTGATACCTTTAAAACCAGGAACTTTACAACCCCTACCCCTCATACATAGATTAAAATTGGGCTTCTAGACCCATAGCATCCCTGGGCAACTGGCCAGCATGCTCGTGCCCTAAGATAGTGCTGTGTATATACATTTGTAACCTGTTCTGATGGATCCTAACATTTACATGGTGAGAATGGATACAAACAGCATTGTTACCTTAAACATTTATTTAAAAAACATGAAAATCAATAAACTTTAAGATATTAGTTCAGCAATTTATAACAAAATTGATATTGTTTTATAACATCTTTCTTTTCTTTTCATCTTTTTTCATCTCTTTCACTTTTCTCACAAAGTCTTCATGATGGTCCTGGCTTGGTTGCTATTCAACAATTTGGCGATAAATATTGCTCGCAACTATAAAGACCTTAAACCAGATTGTACTCTCTGTGGGTCTAAGATTTGGTTCCAGGTAAGATTTCTAGAATATGTTTTTTTAAATAATTTTTTTTTATTTGTTTTATATCAATATTTGAGAATGTTTTAGACTGGGCCTATGTGACGAAGTTTCAGCCAGTATTTCAGTCTGGGGTTCAAAAAGCCATAAGGGGGCCTGTAATTATCTGTTGGATTCCACCCTTAAAAAAAAATGCTCAGTACCCTAGGATCATAAGAAAACTCCTCCACCTCACTATTCTGAGGCCTGAAAGTAGTTTTGTTCCTTCTTGCCAAATTTTCGTGAGAGGCTTCATTCAAGATATATATATATATATAATAATAATAATAATAAATGCCAAAACAAATTTCTGTGTGTCAGTGTAGTGGAAGGGAAGGTGGTGAAGTCAAAGGTATTGATGGTGGTGGCATCAGTCTGAATGGTGTGTGTATGGCAGTTGTGGTGGCAATGGTGATGATTGAAAACAATTAACAGAGAGAGAGAGAGAGAGAGAGAGAGAAAGGAAGAGGTTAGACAGGAAAATAAATTGTACTGACCCCTGAATGGAAAGACAAAAATGTTGTTTATCATGCAGCTTTGCAATAAGTTCCAAGTCGACAAATTATATCACTGTTTTGATGAAAATTGTTCATTGCTTGAAAGATATTGTTCAAGTTTAATAAAATTTAATATGTACTCAATGCATGAAATGTCATTGTTGGGCCCAAGGCCCAATGGAAAGCCCTTTGCAGGGGCTAGCTTAAAAGCCACACGATAGGGTGGCTTTTAAGCTAATATATGAGGGACTTCTTTCAGTTTCCCTCTAACCAAATCCGCTCACAAGACTCTGAGTAGATTCAGCCTGAAGCTGTAGTAGAAGACACTTGCCCAAGGTGTCATGCAGTGGGACTGAACCTGGAACCATGTGGTTGGGAAGTAAGCTTCTGACCACACAGCCATGCCTGTGTCTGCGTTTACACTTCTATGCTTGCATAGGTTGAAGGAAATTTGTTGAGGTAAGTTTCCTCTAGCTGGATGCTCTTCCTGTCACCAACCATCACCTGTTCTCAAGCTAAATAATATTTTCCTACGACCAGAGGATTGGAAACAAAGGACACTACCTGCATGGTGCTGACCCTTTTTTATATCATTGATGTTGAGACAAACATACACATGCACACACATATGCATAATGTCGTGGCTATGCGGTAAAAAGCTTGCTTACTAACCACATGGTTCCAGGTTCAGTCCCACTGTGTGGCACCTTGGGCAAGCATCTTCTATTATAGTTTTGGGCTGATCAAAGCCTTGTGAGTGAATTTGGTAGATAGAAACTGAAAGAAGTCCATCGTATATGTGTGTGTGTGTGTGTGTGTGTTCCCCCCCACCACCACCATCGCTTGACAACTGATACTGGTGTGTTTATGTCCCCATAACTTAGCGGTTTGGCAAAAGAGATCAATAGAATAAGTACTAGGTTTACAAAGAATAAGTCCTGGGGTTGATTTCTTCAATTAAAACCCTTTTAAGGCGGTGTTCCAGCATGGCCACAGTCAAATGAGTGAAACAAGTAAAGAAAGAATAAAAGCATATATACATCAGTCATCATCCTCACCATTTGACATCCATTTTCCATCAGTCAGGTGGTTTAACATAGAGCTCACCAGCCAGAGAGCTGTCCTGACTGCAGTTGTCTGTTGTGGCATAGTTTCTATGACTGGATGCCCTTCCAAATACCAACCACTTTACAGAGTGTGTTGGGTACATTTTATATGCCACTGGCACAAGTGTATTTTATGTGGCACCAGCACCTATAAAGGACATGTATATCATCCTCATCATCATCATCATTTAGCATCCGTTTTCCATGAGCATGGGTTAGATGGTTTGACTGGAACTGGTAAGCCAGGGAGTTGCACCAGGCTCCAGTCTAATTTGGTATAGTTTCTATGGCTGGATGCCCTTCCTATTGCCAACCACTCCAAGAGTGTAGCAGTTGCTTTTTATATGTCACTGGCACAGGCCACAACTACGATTTCACTTGGCTTGATGTGTCTTCTGAAGCACAGCAAATTTCCAAAAGTCTTGATCACTTGTCGGTGTCTCCACAAGACTCAACATCTCAAGATCATAAGGCAGGCTTCTTTCAGTTACCATCAACCAAATCAACTCACAAGACTTTTAGCAACCTGGAGCTATGATAGAAGACTCTCTCTCTCTCTCTCTCTCTCTCTGTGCAGATATATATATATATATATATATATATGTGTGTGTGTGTATATATATATATATAAATATGTTTATAAAAGTGTTTATTTTCTGTTTTCAATTACTAAAGCTCCATCGGTTGCTGATTGCACTTACTGCTCTTTTCACCCTGATTGGAATCATCGCAATATTCGTCCATGTCAATGGTTTCAGCACAGTAAGTAAACCTCTACACAATAACTCTACTATGAAGTTAGTAAGGCGTGAAGCTGTTACTATAGATACAGTATACTATGGCTACTGTTTGTTTAATGTTTGTTTTTCAAATATGTTTGTGAGTTATTTGACCTGTAAAAAGGCCATCTTTACTGAGGTTTGCCATGGAGAAAATTCTCACTTCAGGCGATAAGTGTCAAAATACCAACTCTCCGGTAGACCAATAAATACATTTCTAGAGATTTGGCTATCATCAGTACCAAGTGCTACCAAGAGAGACACCTCCGAGATGACTTTGGAAGCTATAAGGGGAGGTGCTACAAAGTTCCTGGCTTTAGGTAACAGAAAATACAGGAGGATCAGTTAGTTATGATTTCATTTACCATATTCCCCTCTCAGATTCACACACTTATTGTAGTGGTCCTTCAGTTTTTCTAAGCCCTGTAAAATGACTCATAATATTCTTAAAGCCAGGAACTTTTCATCACCCCCTCATATAATTTACATTGGATCAGAAACCTATCTTCCTATCGCCAATCCTTGACTGTTTTTTCAGACAAGGGATGGTATGTTCCAGAGGTTTTTGGAAGTACAGACAACTGGTCGTAATATCTACAAGGAACATGTACATATACACACAGACAGAGACCCACACATACATACAAGACACATGAATTTATACACACACGCACGCACACTTACATACACACACGCACACTTACATACACACACGCACACACACACACACACACACACACACACACACACACACATATATGACAGGCTGCCACAGTTTTCACTTACCAAATTAACTCAAAAGGCATTGGTCAGCCCTAGGGTTATAGAAGAAGACACTTGCCCAAGGTGCCACACTGTAGTACTGAACCCCAAACCACATTGTTGTAAAACAAGCTTCTTAACCATACAGCCAAGCCTGTACTCATTAATATTCAGTTTTAAATGTTAATTATCATTTGTAATTAGTAATGTCACAATGGCAGTATGTTGGCAGAATCAGTTAAGCATTGTGGTGGCTGTTCTACAGATTTACTTTCTGGAGTTCAAATCCTGCCAAGACGAACTACTACTACTACTTCCTATCTCTCTATTACAGTTTGACAGCAGTGCCCCAGGACCTTACACAGCCCATCCACTCATTGGCTTACTCATTGTGTTTCTTGTTTTAGTAAATGTGAGTATAACATTTTTCACCATTCTTGTGACAATATAACTAAAGCAATTAACCTCAAAGATTTGCTAAATTCTTTGCCTAAATTTGTTTTTTCTGTCGTTATGAATTCCTTATGATTATGTTATGCTTTTGTTACGATCTCCTTATGATTTTGACATGATTTTGTTATGAATTTTTATGATTTCATTAGTAAGAATTTCGTCTCATGTGAATTATATCACATAAGTATTCTTTCAATTTCTACAATAAACCTAAGTCCTGATATTTTGAGGAAAAGGGCCGGCCAATTACATTGCACCCAGAGCACAACTGATGCTTATTTTAAAGAATAAAAGGGAAAGTTGGCTTCAGCAGAATTTTGTCTCAGAACATAAAGGGTCACTTTGTTTGACAGTTGGAGTTGGTGTGTGTGTGTGTGTGTAGAAGAGGATCAGGTGCAGGCGTGGCTGTGTGGTAAGAAGCTTGCTTCTCAACCACATAGTTCTGGGTTCAGTCCCACTGAGTGGCACCTGCTACTATAGCCCTGGGCCAACCAAAGACTTGTGAGTGGATATGGTAGACAGAAACTGAAAGAAGCTTATCGTGTGTGTGACCACAACTTGACAACCAGTGTTGGTGTGTTTACGTCCTCATAACTTAGCAGTTCAGAAAAAGAGACTGATAGAATAAGTACCAGGCTTAAAACAATAAAAAAAAGTACTGGTGTCAATTCATTCAACTAAAATTGTTTGAAGCAGTGCCCCAGCTTGGCCACAGTCTAATGACGGAAACAAGTAAAACAATAAATATATAAATACACACACACACACACACACACACACATATCTTGTTGACATCAGCCTTTGACTTTTTCTATCCAAAGGATATTTACACACTATTATTTATAGTTTCATCTGCTTTGAGTGTCAGCATCCCCAAAAAACGAAAATGAATTGTATGACCCAGTACTATAGAAGAAGACACTAACCCAATGCCTTCCACTATATGGTCTTTTAGTTATGACCTTTGCTTGTGGTCTTTTGATTATGACATCCTACATACGATCCCTTGTTGTGACAATATCAACAAAGCATGATATGTAAGACTTTCGCTAAGAGCACCGTCCAAGCGTGATCGTTGGCAGAGCAGCTGTCTGGCTTCCATGCCAGTGGCACGTAAATAGCACCATTTGAGCGTGATCATTACCCGCCTCGCCTTACTGGCACTTGTGCCAGTGGCACGTGAAAAGACATTCAAGCGAGGTCATTGCCAGTGCCGCTGGACTGGCTCCTGTGCAGGTGGCACATAAAATACACCATTTTGAGCGTGGCCATTGCCAGTACTGCCAGACTGGCCTCCATGCCGGTGGCACATAAAAGCACCCACTACACTCTCGGAGTGGTTGGCGTTAGGAAGGGCATCCAGCTGTAGAAACTCTGCCAAATCAGATTGGAGCCTGGTGTAGTCACCTAGTCCACCAGTCCTCAGTCAAATCGTTCAACCCATGCTAGCATGGAAGGCGGACATTAAATGATGATGATGATTCCATAATCAATATTTTTTTTTTTGTATTATTGTGATTTTACTATGATTTCTGTCTTTTTATAATCTCTTGCTTATGTTCTCCCTGTTATATTCTTCTGGTTATTACATTTTGGGTATCACTTCAAAGTAATGACCTTTCGTTTACAATAACTCTGATTTTTGGTTTTAAATAAAATGAAATAAAGTAGTATGTAAATGTATATATATAATCTTTATCATTACAGATTTTCTTGGGTCTACTTCGACCTGATCTTAAAAGTAGCGATCGACCATTCTTCAATATAGTTCATCGGAGTGTTGGAATGACATGTCAAATATTGTCAAGTGAGTTTCTTTTAATTGATGGTGCTGGACAACTGATTTGCATTGCTACACATGTATGTTATGTCTTTACATACATATATGCATGCATACATTAAAAATTCATACATAAATACAGACATATAGATGGGAGTGCTGAAAAGTTCCCGGCTTTGGGTATAAGAATATACAGGAGGATCAGTTAATTATGATTTCATTCAACATATTCCCCTCTCAGATTCACACACTTATAGCAGTGGTCCTTCAGTTTTTATGCCTTGTAAAGGAACTTGAAAGGTTGGGCCTCCAACCAGACCTTTCATGGTACCCTTAAAGCCTGGAACTTTACAGCACCCGCTCATATATACATGAACATAAGGTGTTACTATCCAAGCTGTGTCCACATAAAGCACATCTGCATGTTCACATTAATCTAATGTATGTATACACAGAGTGTCCCAAAAGTTACTGATGGGTTTCAATTGTTAATAACTTCCTTAATTTTACAAATAAATGCATGACATTTTGAAACAATATAAAGGACATAATAAAAATTAATATGCACAAGTCAAATTTTGCAACACCACTACATCACATATGAAAAATGACATCCCTTAAATGAAGGCTACTTGATATTGCCGTAGCTGGAGATTATTCTCTCCAAAGCACTGTTGTAGTAAATGTATTGTTTCTCTTGCAGTATGAGCCATTGCCCCATCTTGCTGGAACCATATGTGAGGTCTATTTTGAATAGCGTTCACGTTCCCCAGACTTGACTAGCCCAGATCTTTTCTTGTGGGGATACCTGAAAGAGAGGGTTTACGTCAACAAACCAGAAATCTTGGTGCAACTGAAGGAGAACATCGATAAAGAAATGAGAGAAGTGGGATCTGAAACTCTTGAGAATATTATGGTACAAGTTTTGGAAAGAGCACGAGTGTGTGAAGCTGAAAATGGCTGCCATTTAAGCAATGTTGTTTTTCATATGTGATGTAGTGGTGTTGCAAAATTTGACTTGTGCATATTAATTTCCATTATGTCCTTCATATTGTATCAAAATTTCATGCATCTATCTGTAAAGTTAAGGAAGTTATCAAAAATTGAAACCCATCAGTGACTTTTGGGACACCCTGTAAATGCTTTATTTTAAATGTGATATAAATAGCCATTGAAATTTTTGGTGAATTCTATTTGCAGAGTAATTTCATATCAAAACAGAAAATTGGCAAAATTTGGTATATTTTTAATTCCATCTTACACATGTTACATTACAAGATAAGAGTTACATGGATATACATATAGCAAAGAAAACTGTATTGAATCTCATATCCAAAGATTCATAAATAACATAAATTTATGCTTGGATGACATGTACCATCTTTTTCCCAGTCTTCTGTTTTGATACATACATATCTCTCTCTCTCTCTCTCTCACACACACACACTGACATACTGACACACTGACACATACACACACATAGAGAATATATATAAGATATTGTAAAATATCAAATATTATTATCGAGTTAGAAAACAGAGAGACCTAATGGATACAAATTAATTTATTAATTAATTAACATATTCACCAACAATTGTTTCATTTCACAAACAAAATTAAAATTACAAAACATATATAAATAAATAATTTCGCATTGTAAATACCTAGCATGGAATATCATTAGGCTGTACAAAGGCCAATACAAGGATTACATTAGGATCCATTTGGAATACTCAGAATATATATATATATATATATAACGTGAGAGAGTTAGGGGTTGGGGGTTCAACCCACTAAGGGATAGTATCTATCCAGTATACTGCTGGGAGGGTACCCAATTATTGCTACACTAGTGCTATACTAGGTGCAATCAATGGGAGCGGGTAAAAGTGGAGGTTTTACCCAAAATTTGTGTAACAATTAGAAAATGGAGGATAATATGCTGAACCCAACTACTTGCAGACGGTGTATCCCATTGAATTCATTAATTTAATTCATAGCAAAAGTGACAAAAAAAGGAAGAAAAGAAAAAGAAAGAAAGAACCAAAGCACAGGTGTCTATGGCAGACTATGTTATGTATGTATGTATATACACACACACACATACAATATCGAACACACATACACAAGGTATGTGTTTTTTCAAGTTCGTGGGTAGGCTGTGCAGGTGTTCTAACACCAGATGCATGAAGAGAATATATTCTCTTATGCTTATAAGTGTAGCCCACCCACAGACTAGCAAAGCACATACCATCTGTGTGTTCAATATTGTTTACATCCATTGAACTGATTTCAACTGATTTCAACTCATATTTGTTGTTGTTGTTTGTAAATAGTCATTGAAAACTTAGTGAAAACAATAGTGTCTGAAAAATGAAAGTGAAAACAATAGAGAGTGAGTGAGAAATAGAGAGAGGGGGAGAGAGAGAGCTAGCTTGTTAGACAAATAAGATAGATATAGATACATAGATAAAATATAGACAGATAGATACAGAGAGATAGATAGATATAGAGATAGAGATGGATAGAGAGATATAGACATCACTGAGGCTAGAAAACCGGAAGTGAATATATTAAAAATCTTTCAAAGACGTGAATCTAATATAGAAAGCAATATTTACTACTTTTTTATGACCAATGGATGTAAGGGAGACAATCAATTTCTGAAAGTTACCTCCCATCTCCAGGTAACCCAGGAACAGTTGTTTTCTGCCCCAGGAGGCCTTTTACTCATTATGTGAAAAATTTTAAGAATCTAAAAGCATCCCTGGAGCATAAGTAATGTATGCTCCCAGTTTGGAGAAAATCAGTTGAAAAATATGGCCGTTATAATCTTTTACACACACAGACAGAACGGGATTTATATGTGCTATTAGTTTCATGTGCTGAGAACATGCCAAACAATGTTTTATAATATATCTGATATCTCAGTACAATCATCAGGCACAGCCCACATGGCATAACCATATATATATATATATATATATATATATATATATATAAAATAACAAACCAAGGAATGGAATTCCTTCAAAGGGGTGTATGTAAAACATCCAATTCACTGGTACATCAGTTGAATACTGCATAAATATGGATATAATACAAATTACAATCCAGCCATCGTTTCACACGGAATTTAAACCAAAGCTCTGATGAGACTTATATAAATGGATTGAATTGTTCATAAATCAAATAATGTATATAAGTCAAAACAAATTTTTGGCTTTTTTGGTTTTTTAATGATTTTTTTAATGTTACCTTATATTATATTATATTCATAGTATATTATGTTATATTATAATATAAATACATTATTGGATTGTCAGTTGAATCTCTCTATTTAATTTATTGTTTATATATATGTATATATATATATATATATATAGGGATTAGCATTGAGTTGCTTCTCCAACATACTGAAAATTTAGAAATAGCAGTCAAAGAACTACTGATTCTAAACTACAAATTTTTCTCTATGATGATAAATGGTTTTACCGATAAAGGTTTTTTCATACTGAACTACTTGGCAAAATTGTTAATTATTAATTCTATTATTAATTGACGATTCCCTGCCCTTATTCTTGTATATTATATATATATATATATATATATATATATATATATATATAAACACACACACTCGTACACACACACGCATACACATTAGGCATCTTCCAGTCTTTCAGTTTCTATCTACCAAATCCATGCTCAAGACTTTGGTTAGCCCTGGGCTAGTAGAAGACTTTTTCCCAAGGTGGTACACACTGGGGAATTGAACCTGGGACCATGTAGTTGGGAAGCAAACTTTTCACCACACAACCATCCCTGCACCTTAATTACTTATTTATTCATTTATTTATTTATTTATTTCAGTTGCCTCCATTTGCACTGGTGCCTACATACTGAATAGTTATACAGACTTGATCTACGGGCTTATGATCTTTTATGTGGTATACATGGTTTTATTAAACATAATGCTATTCATCATTGACAATTGTAAGTAATTCACATGTTGTTGTTGTTGTTGTTGTTTAATTCCAAGCTAGATCCACTGAAGCAGGCTTATGAACGAAAGGTTATCTTTTGTGTCTGATGCACAGAACTTGGTCATAGTGAGAATTTCTACACAGATGAAGTTTTTTGTCTGCCACTTATGAAAATTGAAGTTTTTGAAGAAAATAATATAATGGAAAATTATTAACTTTTAAAGATTTGGCAGTTTTAACAATTTTCTTGTTCTGTAGCAGTGGACTCTTCCTCTGAGATGGCACATGCTGTGACACCTTCTCCAGTGGCAACTTGGTGTGTTCAGCTACCAACCCAAGTGCCACTGCTCATCAGAGCAGGAGATAGAGGAGGAAGAATAGGAAGGGAAAAGAGGGGAACAGAGGGGTGAAAGGAGTGGAGGAGAGGAGAGAAGAGAAGAGGGAGAAGGGAAAGGAAGAAGACATAGGGGAGGAAAGGAGGAAAGGAGGAAGAAAAAGGAGGAGGAGGTAGTGAAAGAAAGGAGAAAGAGGAACAGAAACAGGAAAGGAGGAGGTAGTGGAGGAGGAAGAGGATCAGCAGTAATGGTAATAGTTGTTGTTGTAGCAGTAGAAATAACAGTAGTGTTGGTAATAGTAGAGGGGGTAGTAGTGTGGTCATAGGAGTGGTTGTAGTGGTGATGCTGTGGTAGTTATCTCAACTCAAACAATAAAGTTTTTTTCCTTTTGTTTATAAGTTTTCTTGCTCCATTTTCAATTCTTTTTTTTACTTTTTCTCTTTTAAATTCTCCTCACAGGTTATTTAAACAATAATCACAAATGCAGAGATGACAGCATCAACAAGGTCAGTTACATTAATGAGCCAAATATTTTTCATCACCTGTTCCATAATTTAATTGTTGATTTTATTGTTGTTTTTCTTGTGTGTTGTATAAGTTCAAGTCAGCTCTCATCCAGCTGACTTATGGCATGTGCACTGTCAGTCTAAAAAATAGGTATTACCTACATACTTATTCTTCTCTCCATTCTTTTTTACCCAGTAGGAATTATCATGAAAGTGTAAGGACTTCCTTGCATTCATAATTATATCTATATTAGTATTTATTATAGTGAAATAAGTTTTACTAAATTCAAGCGCCTTCTGAAGCAAGCTTATGGAGACCGAAGGGTAGAACTCTATGATTTCGAATAAATTTGCATTTGGGTTTATCTATTTTCTTAAACTATTCAATAGTTACACTACTGCATATCCATTGAGTAAGAAATCTGTGCTCTGATGTGTCTAATATGGATTTACTAATAATTCCTATTTTGCTTTTTGTGGGATTTAATTTATTTATGGTTTTTCAGAGTTATAAAAGGATTTCATGGAATAAGCTTTGTCTTCTATTTTAAACTTTGTGGCTAGATTTTTTGCTTCTATATTTACTAAATTATTAATGGTGGGGTTTGTTTTCTTGTATGTTTTAGTTACATTGTCGGTTAGTAATTTGTTGTGTGTTTGGTTTACTTCAAAAATACTTTTATTTTATCTGCTTTAAACATGCATACACATACGCACACATACACACACCCTCATACATAGACATGTTGATTATGTCACACATGCATATGTTAATTATGTCACACATTTTGTGTATGTGTGTTTGTGAAGGGAGTATTAATGTTTGATCTATCTCAAGTCATTAAAACAATATAATCAAAAACAAACGGAAGCATCACTCATTACTTTTTTGAAGAATACATACTAATTAAGTGACTTCAAAATTTCAGCTTGCTCACCTTCATCTCTCACTCTGTGTGTGTGTGTGTGTGTGTGTGTGTGTGTGTGTGTGTGTGTGGTGTGT
>NC_142950.1:12173029-12183029 GCF_046866305.1 Octopus bimaculoides
AAATGATCATACACACACATATATCTATACATGCTTACAAGGATATACACATAAACATAGATACACACAGAAAAATAGATACATACACAAACATATTAGTAAGTGTGTGTGTGCATACACATATACACACTCACTAACAGAGAAAGAGCACAAGGAACAAATGGATGCGTGTACACAAACACATGCACACACGCACTTACATTCAAACAAGCACACTCATATTCACACATGCGCACATTCACACATACACTCACGTTCACACAAGCACACATTCACACGCATATATGCTTGCTCCACTACACACAAATATGCATAGGCATGCACACATACACACACCCTCATACACACACTTTCATACACACACTCTCATATCTGTTGATTATGTCATACATACACATGTTATGTCACACATGTGTGTGTGTATGTGTGTTTCTAAAGTGAATATCAATGTTTGTTCTATATCAAGTCGTATTAAAATGAAATAATCAAAAACAAACGGAAGCATCACTCATTACTTTTTTGAAGAATACATATTTATTAAGTGACTTCAAACTTTTGGCTTGCATGTGTGTGTGTGTGTGTGTGTGTGTGTGTGTGTGTGTGAGCTTTCAGTTACCTAAAATATGTTTGTGACATATTTCAACTTCTAAAGGCCATTATAAATATATGTATGTGTTCATAGAAAACAAAAGATGCCTCCATGTGTGTTTGCATGTGTAGTACGTATGCATTTCTACAGTTTTCATGTTCTAAAATCTTCACAGCCTTGGTTTTTACGAAAAATAAATCCTTATATGTATATATGTATATATATGTATGTATATATATATATATGTGTGTGTGTGTGTGTGTATATATATGTATATGTGTAGGTATACATATGTATACATATATATATGTGTGTGAGTGTGTGTATATATCTGTATATTCGTAGATATGTGTATGTGTGTGTGTATATGTGTGTATTTGTATATTTTTGTATATATATATGTATATATATATATGTATTTGTATATATACATATATATATGTATTTGTATATATATGTGTGTGTTCACCATGATAGATCGCTGACCACTACATTAAAAATTTTTTCTCCTTACCTGCAAGACATGGATGCAGAGGTCTTCAAGACAAAACTCGACGCTTTCCTCTCCACGATACCAGACGAACCAATGGCTCGAAATGAGACGCAGTTTAGGGCAGCGATGTCAAATTCTCTTATACACCAGATGTGCCACCAAAACTCTTGATTGGACCATATCAGGTGGGGGAGAAGAGCCATGCAAGGAACGTGAAGAGAGCACAGCATAAAGACGGAAAATCACGGTGGTGCTCCAGCATGACCGCAGCCACTTGGCTGAAACACATAAATAAATAAAATAAATATATATATATATATATATATATATATATATATATATATATATATATATATATACATACATATATATATGTATTTGTCTATGTATATTTGTATTTGTATATATATATATATATATATATATATATATATATATATATATATATATAAAATATACACATATACACACAGACATATATATGCATACACATATATACATGCCCTCACTCACATATACATATATGTATGCATGTGTGTGCATATAACTATATATATATATATATATATATATATGTTTGTATTTATGTATGAATATATGTATAATGAATTCATGTATATATGCATGTATGTATACATGTATATATGTGTGTGTGTATTTGTGCATGTGTGTGTGTCTATTGTATTGTTTTGTATTTCATGGGTGCCAATATCAGGATTCATGGTTGAATGAATTATTTCTGTGGTTAGCTTTGTTAATGAGTTCATGTTTCCATATGTGCATGTGTGTGCATGTGTGTGTGTGTACATATGTATGTTTGTGTATGTACATATGTGTGTGTACACACACAATTGTGGATTGTATTTAGTATTTCATGCAGAAGTATGATATATCAATTATTTCTGATTGGATAATTTTGTTTATTACCATCTGTGCGTGCTTGCGCGTGTGTGTGTGTGTACACATGTGCATATGAGTGTGTATGCATCTTTGATTTGATCTGACTTGTTTTTTTCCTTTGGTTTGGTTGTTTGTAATTTGATTCTTGCAGATGTAACTGCAAGCATAAAATGAGGAAGATTAGAATGTATAACCTCATGCATAAATGCTTCTGGGACTTGCTCTCTGTGCATTACAGAAAAATACAACATATTCAAACAAAACACACTAAGCAAATTGAATGAAGCCCTGTTCTACTACAAGCACCAGATTGAATTCATCTTCAAGAAATGATCTGAACCTCCAAAGCACCCATGCTGGTGACATAAATAACACCAATACTAGCACCATGTAAATAACACCTCTGCTTGCTGGCACCACATAAAAAGCATCTATGCTGCCATACTGGTGCCACATAAAAGGCACCCAGTACACGCTGTAAAGTGGTTGGTATTAGGAAGAGTATCCAGCCGTAGAAACCATGCCAAGACAGATGACTGGAGCCTGGTGCAGCCCTTCAGCGTGCCAGCTTCTGTCAAACTGTTGAACCCATACCAGTATGGAAAATGGATGTTAAATGATGATGATGATGATGACTTTCATGCACCAAATACATAAATAAATAATGACAAAAACCATTGACATTCACCAGAGTCAAATTGTGGAATGAAATATTGGGTATTTTAAGATTAAGAAAGCAACTCTTAAAAGATTAAATCCCTCTATCAACAGAACAGAAGTGTTGTTCAACATTAATTGGCTAATATAACATTACCAGTCCAAGCATGTTATCTGTCTCTACGTTTTGGGGCAGATTAGAGCTAAGCTCTTTCACTTCCTTTTTGCTCAGTTGATAAAAGCATTTTTAAAGATGAAATATTGAAATTTAAGATGAACATGTATGTCTTTGCGTTCTTCTGACCATCTCCTCGCCACCCATTGCCCATGATGGAGACAAATACTGTGAAAGGAGGTGGAGTGAGAGGAAGAAAAACAGGAACTCACCACCAAAGAAAAACGCACTCAACAGAAGGAAAAACCAATTGCGCCGGCAAAGAGCTCCTTCAAATACAGTCGCTGTATGCATGGCTGCGACTCTTGTGTGGGCCTCTACAGCCACAGCAGATGCTGCGCCACCAATATATATATGTATGTGTGTATATATATATATACAGGGTGTCTACAAGGTCTGGGTACATGGAGTAAATAAAATCATAACATAAACAGTTAAATATAAGAAATAATAAATTCTTAAAGTATGTGTTAATCCCCATGTACCCAGACTTTGTGGACACCCCGTATGTATATATATATATATATATATATATATATATATATATATATATATATATATATACAGGGTCATAAATGATGATGTGATGTAATGTAATATGTGTGTGTGTGTGTGTGTGTAGGCATTCCTACACAAGTGTGCACCCCACAACTCTTTTTCCTCATAACTTTTTAAAAAATAGATACTTTTTAATGAAATTTTATATAAATACATTTCAAATGGCATAGATTACAATTACAAAGAAACTTTTTGGGAAAAAGTTTTTCCAAGGGAAGGGAGAGAGGAGTTTTGGAAAATTTGCATGTCAGCTTTGTTTCCACACAACTTGCTGAAAATTGGGTATTTTTTATTGAAATTTTCTGCAAATACCTTTCAGATGGTGTCAGTTACGACTATATCAGAATTTGTTGTGGAAAAAATTAGGAGAGGATGGTTATTTCACCTTGACTTTCTTTTCTCATATGTGTTTGCTTTCCAACCTCATGATTCTGGATTCAGTCCCTCTGCATGGTACTCTGCAAGTATCTCCTACAATAGCCACCACCACTTGACAACCGGCATTGGTTTGTTTATGTCTCCATACTTTAGCAGTTTGGCAAAAGTGAATGATAGAATAAGTGCTAGGCTTTGGCGATTATTTTTGCCGTGAGGAAACTTCACAGATTTCTCCAGGGTAGAAGTTTTTGGCTTCATACAGACCACTGACCGTTACAATCAATTTTTGAATTGTAGAAAGGAATTCCTACCCATTCAGCTAACAGATTACAACACTGGGGTATAATATTGTTAAATTACAACTTTAAGATGGAGTACCTCCCTTCTAAGAAAATTGGCCATGCGGACTGTTTATCTAGGCTAATTCTACAGATACGGTGATAGCCGCATTACAATCAGAAAAGGAAATTAAAAACGTTAGGTGTAATGTCATTCAAGTGCACTAGTATAGCTAAAGTATGTGCCGCACAGGGCGGCCCTTCCGTTTGCTGCTCCAGGACCCTCAAAAAACCCCACATATTGCCTACAGTAGACCCAAAAGTGCCGCCCCTTTAAAAGTGCTGCCCAGGGCGGACCGCCCCTTTCCCAGTTACTCTAGTGTTCAGGAGTTGCCAGTGGCTGTACAAGATAATAAAAAGTAAAGCAGTGGAGGACAAATACATTGTAAAAATGAAAGAAACATTTGAAAAATAAACAAAAGAGAAACACGAATGCGAACTATTTTTCACTCTGCAATGATGTACGCACAAGAGTGGTAGTTCCAACTGCACTACAGAAACGGATACTACATGAATTTCATAGTGGACACCCGGGGATGTCAAGAATGAAAGCTTTCATGAGGAGTTAAGTGTATTGGCCGACAATGGACCGGGACATTGAAAATTTGGTAAAATCATGTAAAGGTTGTGCACTAGCAGCCAAGGCACCACCAATGAAATACCAGTCGTGGTCTGAGACGGATAGTCTGTGATCCAGGGAACATATAGACTACACTGGACCAGTGACAGGCATGTACTACTTGATCATTGTTGATAGCTTTACCAAGTGGTCGGCAGTATGGAGGTGCAGTCAACTTACTTTGAAGGCAACAATAAAGTTCCTGTATGAACCCTTCACTCGGTACGATGTTCCGGACACCATAGTATTGGACAATGGAACACAATTTACAAGATATGAGTTCAAGAAATTCTGCATAATGCATACAATCAAGCACATGTTTACCTCGCTCTACCACCCGAGGTCAAATGAACTAGCAGAACAATTCGGAAATGACCAAGCACTAAGTTCTTAAGGATGTACGGAATAATGCCCAATCCGAATATTAGTTCAGGCAAGTCGCCTGCAGAGCTAATGTTCGCTCGAGGTATTAAATCTATCTTCGACAAATTGTTGCCAAAGGAAAAACATATAGAGAAAATACAAAAAATTCAACTAAGCAGTTTGATGTAGGAGACAAAGTCCATTTCAAAATATACAAGAACAGCAAAGAGAGTTGGCAGGATGGTGTAGTGACTAAAAGAATTGGAAAGTGCTGTATCTAATAAAAATCCAACGATAACAGCATAAACCACACCTAAATCAATTAAAAACCAAACATACAGAAGAAAGGAAAGAAATTCCAATGGAAGTGTTTTACATGTCCGATGTGCCAGCACCGAAAGAGATTGAGCCTTGAAGGTGCAGTTACAGAAAACGTAAACTGACTGAACATTTAGAAATAATTCCTAAGCGGAAAAAGTACTGAACGCCCTAAGGAAGCAAAATTTCAAAAAGGGAGAGTTGGTGGAAAGAAGGAGAAAAAAATAGTAGTAAAATAAATTTCGTTTCTTACTAAAGTCGAAATCTCAAAAGGGGAGATGTTGTGGCGAGTGTCACAACACCTCCTGTGAGAATAGTCTTGACCGAACGACTATAAATAAATAGTAGCGGTCTGAGTGAGAGACCAGACAGAGTAGTTGTTAATCGCAGGAAGTTGTAAGATGTTATTTTGGTAGTTTGTCAGAATATCGTTTGTTGGTTTGTGGAGAGTTTGTTGGATTGCTACGTTGCTTTATTGTTATTATAGAGTTATAGTGTAAAAAAAGTATCGTCACAACGATATTGGTGATACAACATATGTGTGTGTGTGTATTTGTATGTATATGTTTATATATATATGTATATATATGTTTGTAAATACACTCACATACATACAGACACATATCTAACAACTATCCCTTAGGTGTAAAATACACCTAAGGGATAGTAAATATCCAGAGAATGTGTGTGTGTGTGTGTATACATACACACACACACACACACACACACATATATATATATCCAATTAACCATCATAGACCTGATAGCTGCAACTGCAGATCCGAGACAGACTGCCCGCTGCAAGCCCAATACAGAAGGTTCAACGGCGTATACCAATGCACCGTTCACAACATAATAAATAACTCCTTTAGCTACTACACTGGATCCACCACGATTTTTAAACAAAGATATTGTGCACATTTAAACTCGTTTAAATATAAAGAGAATAGCAATTACACATCTCTAGCCAGCCATGTACACCATCTAATTATTAGAAAAACACACTACAAACTTTCCTGAGCTATAATAGACTCGGGTATCCCGTATCAGGGCCAATATTCCATTTGTGGACTCTGCTTAAAAGAAGCCCTCAAAATTTTAACCCATAATTCACTACAATTGCTTAATAAACACAACGAAACCTTCACTACATGTATGCACAAATTCTTCCGCACTTTTAACTCATTATGGGAATTTCCATTCAAACGCCCGATTGAGCTCACAAAATCGATGCCAACTGAGCATTACCGAGTTTTCGAAAAATTCCGGCCTTATTTGAACTTTAGGGCATGTGCCAAAAATCATTAAAATCGGTTGGACGGTGTGGGAGGAGTTAGAGTAACCCCAAATACACAGACAGATAGACACCATTACATATTTAGGATTTTTTCAAAACGGGGGCCACATTTTTCATTAACGAAACACTTTGAAACTTGGAACACTGGTAGAATGTGTCATATAAAACATCTTTTTTTCTTAGTCTTCTTAAAAAAAAAAGAAATCCCTAAGTTATTCCATGTTAAAGTTGTCGTATTTCTGTAATTTCAACCAATCACTGACGTCCATTCAGCCGATATACATTAAGTGCCGACTACATAAACAAACGATTCTGAAACAATTCTATCGGTGATAGGGTTAGGGTTAGGGTAAAACAGCAAATTTAGAAAGAAAAAAGCAAATAAAACGAAGAAAAAATAACGAAAATGAAAAAAGCAAATTTAAAATGAAAAAGCAAATAAAACGAAGCTATGGCTTAATCAGCCAAAGGAGTAAATATAAACAACTGAATACTTGTCAGTGATTGGTTGAAATTATCGAAATAAGACAATTTTTTACATGAAATAAATTCGAATACAAAAATATTTTTCTGTTCTATAACACAAAATAGATAAGTATACGAAGTTTGAAAGTCTTTCGGTACCAAAAACACTATGCAAAACATTAATGAAAAATGTGGCCCCCGTTTTAAAAAAGATCCCATATTTATATATGTATGTATGTATATATATATATGTATGTATGTATATATATATATATATATATATATATATATATATATATATATATATATGTAGGATCATCCTATAAATAATGCGGTAATTTTATACTTCTTTTATTTTTCAAAATTAAGATAAATAAAGTTCTTTTTAAATTTAAAATATATTCTCCTTAATTTTCTACAATGCTGTTCCATCTCTCTGGTAGACTTGCTAGGCCCCTCTTCCAAAATTCACATGTCCGTGACGAAAAATGCTCCTCCAGTACTGTTCTGACTTCCTCTACAGAATTCATATTTTTTCCGTCCAAAGTATTAGCAGACACTCAGGGAAGGAAAGAAAGGTGGTTTAACGTTTCAAGCAAAACACTTCTTCAGATACAGAGGAATGTCCAATAGAAAAGGAAGATGGAGTAGAAAAAATCGCCAGGAGTGGCTATGTGGTAAGTAACTTGCTTACAGACCACATGGTTCCAGGTTCATTCCGACTGCGTGGTACCTTGGGCAAGTGTCTTCTGCTATAGCCTTGGGCTAACCAAAGCCTTGTGAGTGAATTTGGTTGACGGAAACTGAAAGAAGCCCATCGTATATAAATGTATATATGTATGTAGTATATATATATATATATATTTGCGTGTGTGTTTGTGTATCTGTTTGTCCCCCCACCATCGCTCGACAACCGATGTTGGTGTGTTTACGTCCCCCGTAACTTAGCGGTTCGGCAAAAGACACCGATAGAATAAGTACTAGGATTACAAAGAATAAGTCCTGGGGCGATTTGTTCGACTAAAGGCGGTGCTCCAGCACGGCCGCAGTCAAATGACTGAAATAAAAGAAGAAAGAATATATATATATATATATATATGCGGGATAATCAATGAAGATAAAATATTTAATAACAATTATTTTATATATTTTTTAATCGGCAGAAAGTAACGAAACTCTCGGCTCTAGAGTCACTTTTATAACTTTTGCCGATTAAAAATAGTGGTTATAAAAAGTACATACACATACACACACTCTCCCCTTCCCCCCACTCTCTAAGTCTCTTTTGAATGTCCGTTCATGGTTTCCACGTAAGTTATGGCGGCGTTGTCAAGGAAGCTAAGGTCACGAGAGATAGGCTTTTTCCAAAGCTATATTTTCGTTTCTCTGTTATTACTTATTAATTTTACTCGCGTCTCTGTCTTTGTTGGATAAGAAATCAAACTTCAGATACAAACGGCAGCAAAACCGTTTGTTCGGAAATTAAACAATACTAACATTTTTATAATATATTATACTATATATTATATGCACCCGTTACCACTTTACAGATACCTACATATATAGATGTATACATCGATCTAAAGTAACAGGAATACCAAAGGAAGGCCGAAATTTAAGAGAAGAGAAAGCCAAAAGGTATCATGCTACTCATTTAAAAAATCCTGAGTAGAACTTATTATCATTTTTGTTGTTACTACTTTGAAACTATTTTGAATGTTCAACTTTATTTTCTTTGGTTTGTGTTAGATCTTTAAAAAGTTTTAGAAATTTTTTTTTTCCCTGTAAAAATGCTCTCTTTCTTTCAGAAAAATGTATTATATTCTCTAGAAAGTATGTATCTACCTGTCTGTCTATCTAACCTGTATATCATATCCATAATATCTATACAAAAAGTTTCACATTGGAAGCGCTACTGTAAACATTTACCTTAAAAACACACACATACGTAACTCGTTTGATAAGGGTTAACGCACGAAACCCTCGGTCCTTGATTGACTCTGTTGCTTCTGCTAAATATTAATAAAAATATACATATACTCATATATTGAGTTCCATTTTCCCTCTTTGCATCATCATACTTTGTATGTGTGTGTGTGTGTGTATATATATATATATATATATATATATATATATATATATATATATATATATATATATATATATATATATATATATATATATATATATATATATATATATATATATACACAGCTGGCCAGGTTGGCAGCTTCACCGATGACAAGTGGGATCCTGCGCCATTAGAATACATATATGGGGGCCCATGTTTGTATCTAAGGGGCCCATCCCCTTAAGTTTGAGAATTTTTTATTCACTCCTGGAAGAATTCATTAATTATTTTAGCCTGAAATGAATACGTTTAACAAAAAGAAAGAAAGAAATGAAATGGTAGCGTTGTAGTTGCGGATGGGCCCTGGCTTTGGGTAACAGAAAATACAAGAGGATTAGTTAACCATGATTTTATTCAACATATTCTTTTTCAACTCTAGGCACATGGCCCGAAATTTTGGAGGAGGGGGCCAGTCGATTAGATCGAACCAGTACACAACTGGTACTTAATTTATCGACTCGGAAAGGATGAAAGGCATAGTCGACCTCGGCGGAATTTGAACTCAGAACGTAACGGCAGACGAAATACCGCTAAGCATTTCGCCCGGCGTGCTAACGTTTCTTATTTCTTTATTGCCCACAAGGAGCTAAACATAGAGGGGACAAACAAGGACAGACAAAAGGATTAAGTCGATTATATCGACCCCAGTGCGTAACTGATACTTAATTTATCGACTCCGAAAGGATGAAAGGCAAAGTCGACCTCGGCGGAATTTGAAC
>NC_142950.1:12188029-12228029 GCF_046866305.1 Octopus bimaculoides
CCATCAAATCCATTCACAAGGCTTTTGTTGGCCCGTGACTATAGTGGAAGACACTAGCCCAATGTGCCACACAGTAAGACTGAACCCAGAACCATGTGGTTGGGAAATAAACTTCAAACCACACGGCCAGTGCATTTCTACACACCCATATACATACATACATACATGCTTAAAGGAGAATCTGGATAAACTGGGATTTTCAGAAAGAGAAATCGACCGGCTAATTCGTACATTACAAGTGAGTGGAAGAGTAAAAATATGCAAGACTTTTCTCAAGTTCCGAATGTGAATTTGTCTGTGTTAACTACATCCCAAAGATGGAACCTTGTATCTTTGTTGGAAACCGGCTCCCTCCTCAGTTGAAGATTTATAATAATTAAAAAATTGAAGAAACATACATTGGAGCCCTGGGATATGTAACACACTGCCTAAATACCAATCTTGAGAAATTAGGCTTCTGAAATCTAGAAACGTGAAAGCTAATTCGAAGACTACAGATCCAATCTATCACTGGAATTGTAAAAATTTATAAAATTTTCTAGAAGTTTATCATTTAAATATATACGAACATGTCTAGATGTGCAACTACATGCTTGAGAATACACACGTAGAGCAAAACATACAAATCTGCACATGTACATACATACATACATACATAAGTACCCTAATGTTGAAATTTCAATGAAGGAACTTTGAATGTAGGCTGGAAACCGGCTCTTTCTCTATTGGCAAAAAATCTTGAAATAAAACTGAACAATGACATACGTATGTATGTATGTGTGTGTATGTACACACACAAACACATACACGATTTTATTGTCAGTAACTTAGATTTTTCGTGACTCATGAGTTTTGGCACCCCTTCACTAAATTGTCCAATTAGGGGTACCAGTAATATGTGTGGGTATTTTTTTACGGCTGTGTGTGTTACGTATGACGTGGATGGAAATTATTAAAATTGCTTTTCGTGAGATAAGTTGTTTTCTCTTGTTGTTTGTTTATCTCTGGACAGAACTTTTCTGGACAGAAATTCCTGTGGCCAGCATACTGAACCAATTACTGAACACTATTTTTGCTTTATTTTTTGCTATATGTGAGTGAGTGAGTGAGTGAGTGAGTGAGTGAGTGAGTGAGTGAGTGAGTGAGTGAGTGAGTGAGTGAGTGAGTGAGTGAGTGAGTGAGTGAGTGAGTGAGTGAGTGAGTGAGTGAGTGAGTGAGTGAGTGAGTGAGTGAGTGAGTGAGTGAGTGAGTGAGTGAGTGAGTGAGTGAGTGAGTGAGTGAGTGAGTGAGTGAGTGAGTGAGTGAGTGAGTGAGTGAGTGAGTGAGTGAGTGAGTGAGTGAGTGAGTGAGTGAGTGAGTGAGTGAGTGAGTGAGTGAGTGAGTGAGTGAGTGAGTGAGTGAGTGAGTGAGTGAGTGAGTGAGTGAGTGAGTGAGTGAGTGAGTGAGTGAGTGAGTGAGTGAGTGAGTGAGTGAGTGAGTGAGTGAGTGAGTGAGTGAGTGAGTGAGTGAGTGAGTGAGTGAGTGAGTGAGTGAGTGAGTGAGTGAGTGAGTGAGTGAGTGAGTGAGTGAGTGAGTGAGTGAGTGAGTGAGTGAGTGAGTGAGTGAGTGAGTGAGTGAGTGAGTGAGTGAGTGAGTGAGTGAGTGAGTGAGTGAGTGAGTGAGTGAGTGAGTGAGTGAGTGAGTGAGTGAGTGAGTGAGTGAGTGAGTGAGTGAGTGAGTGAGTGAGTGAGTGAGTGAGTGAGTGAGTGAGTGAGTGAGTGAGTGAGTGAGTGAGTGAGTGAGTGAGTGAGTGAGTGAGTGAGTGAGTGAGTGAGTGAGTGAGTGAGTGAGTGAGTGAGTGAGTGAGTGAGTGAGTGAGTGAGTGAGTGAGTGAGTGAGTGAGTGAGTGAGTGAGTGAGTGAGTGAGTGAGTGAGTGAGTGAGTGAGTGAGTGAGTGAGTGAGTGAGTGAGTGAGTGAGTGAGTGAGTGAGTGAGTGAGTGAGTGAGTGAGTGAGTGAGTGAGTGAGTGAGTGAGTGAGTGAGTGAGTGAGTGAGTGAGTGAGTGAGTGAGTGAGTGAGTGAGTGAGTGAGTGAGTGAGTGAGTGAGTGAGTGAGTGAGTGAGTGAGTGAGTGAGTGAGTGAGTGAGTGAGTGAGTGAGTGAGTGAGTGAGTGAGTGAGTGAGTGAGTGAGTGAGTGAGTGAGTGAGTGAGTGAGTGAGTGAGTGAGTGAGTGAGTGAGTGAGTGAGTGAGTGAGTGAGTGAGTGAGTGAGTGAGTGAGTGAGTGAGTGAGTGAGTGAGTGAGTGAGTGAGTGAGTGAGTGAGTGAGTGAGTGAGTGAGTGAGTGAGTGAGTGTGCGCGTGCGCGTGCGTGCGTGCGTGCGTGCGTGTGTGTGTGTGCGCGTGCGCGTGCGTGCGTGCGTGCGTGTGCATATATACATATACATACACACACATATTTATATAATACATTTTAAAATGAAATACAGTTTCCACAAAATTAAATATAAGATAATGAATGTGAATGCCAGTGTGTCACACTTTTTCAACTTTACTCCTAGAGGCCGTAGCCCAACATATAACATTTTGGAATCAGGCTGACTCCGTGAGTAAATTAAAAACATTCCGGACCGAATCCGGACCTGCAATCTTGAAATTTTGGATTCCTATGTTTTCATTACTGCGATTGTTTTCGGCGATTTGTTTTTACATGATTTTCAGCGACGAGTATGACCATGTACAGGATCTATTTCCTTTTGAACTTTTCTTGGCACAACGCTAACAAAAACACTCGCCAGATTATGTACATGTCGACATGAAGGGAGAATTTTAACGACAACCGGTGATAATGTTTTTGTAATTAATGAGATACGTCTGTTTAATCTCACCAGACAGATCAGTCACTCGAAGTTTCAATTAACAACCTGTATGATACAGTAGCAATGTTGTTGTCGTTGTGTAACCCTGGGTCAATCTTGATTGAGTAACGCTATCTATTATTGATGCTGTGCTTTTTTTAACTTGTGCCGAGCATGGCACAAACATGGTATCAACCTGAAATTTTTCTCTCCTAAATAATCGCATTTTTTGTTTATTTTTCGTAAACGTAGTCTTTGAACATTACTGTTGTTGGCTGTAAAAATAATACACCTATTTTGATTGTGTAAAATCGATACATTATTATGTTCTGTTTTGTTTTTCCTAGAAGATCAGTTTGATTTTGATAATAACGTTGTTCATATTCAATTGTACGTGTTGTCACAGGAAAATGAATGTTCGTTAAAGATTAGTTTAAAGCCCTGGAATCTTGGGAAATTTCTTCCAATCGCTTGAAGTATTTCTAGTCTTCCCAGATAATTTTTTGAAGAAATGTAGTCTTGATGTAGCTGATGACGAAAACTACATACACTTCCCCCCTCCCAAGAAAGTAACAATCCTTTCTACTAAAGGCACAAGGCCTGACATTTTGGAGGAGGGGACCAGTCGATTACATCGACCTCCAGTGTTTCACTGGTATTAATTTATTGACCGTGGAGGCGCAATGGCCCAGTGGTTAGGGCAGCGGACTCGCAGTCATAGGATCGCGGTTTCGATTCCCAGACCGGGCGTTGTGAGTATTTATTCAGCGAAAACACCTAAAGCTCCACGAGGTTCCGGCAGGGGATGGTGGCGAACCCTGCTGTACTCTTTCACCACAACTTTCTCTCACTCTTACTTCCTGTTTCTGTTGTGCCTGTAATTCAAAGGGTCAGCCTTGTCACACTGTGTCACGCTGAATATCCCCGAGAACTACGTTAAGGGTACACGTGTCTGTGGAGTGCTCAGCCACTTGCACGTTAATTTCACGAGCAAGCTGTTCCGTCGATCGGATCAACTGGAAACCTCGGCGTCGTAAGCGACGGAGTGCCAACACACAATTTATTGACCTCAAAAGGATGAAAGGTAAAGTTGACGTTGGAGTAATTTGAACTCAGGACATAAGGACGGACGAAATGCCGCTAAACATTTTGTCCGGCGTGCTAATGATTCTGCCAGCTCGCCGCCTTCCGAGAAACTAATATTAAAGAAGTTACAAGCATCTAAAGTTATGCAAATTTAACCAATCTAAAGCCTCCGTTGCCAACATATCACATGTTTGTTATTAATATACTTTATATACATTGTGTTTATGATTACATATGATAAACATATAAAAGCAAGCATTTCTATACATATGTGCCCCCCCCCCCCAAAAAAAAACTTTCCTCATTACTTCCAAACAATTGATATTTTTTAATGAAATTTTCTACAAATACGCTTCAGATGGTGTAGATTCCGATTATATTTATAGAAAGTTTCATTTAAAAATATCCATTTTTCTGGAAGTTGTGAGGAAACAAAGTCGATGAGGAGGGGACACATGTGTAGGAATGCGCCTAAAATCATTAGGATTGATATAATCGGCTAGCCCACTCTCCCCAAATTCCAGGCTTTATGCCTATATCTAAAAGGTTCATCATCATCATTAATGTATTGACTGCTTTGTTTCACTATTGTACAACAGAACATCTCTATAGATTCATTAGCCTACACTATATGTTATGAAGAATATAAACGATATGTCTTTGTACAGGGAGTGGGGGTCAGGTGTAGCTTTGTGGTAAGAAACTCATTTCCCAACCACATGGTTTCAGGTTCAGTCTCATTGCATGGCTCCTTGGCAAGTTTCTCTTACTATTGCTCAGGGCCCCATCAAACTCACGCACAAGGTTTAGGTGGGCCCAAAGTTTTATATACTCTTTTACTTGTTTCAGTCATTTGACTGAAGCCATGCTGGAGAACTACCCTTTAGTCGAAAAAAATTAACCCCTAAACTTATTCTTTGTAAACCTGGTACTTATTCTACCGGTCTCTTTTGCCGAACTGTTAGGTTATGGGGATGTAAACAAACCAAGCAATGGTAGGGGGAGGCAAACACAGTCACAAACACACAAAGATACACACACATACACACACACACACACACATATTTACATATATATATTTATGTATAGTTGTGTGTTTGTGACTGTATAATATACATATTATACAGGAGTGGCTGTGTGGTAAGTAGCTTGCTTACCAACCACATGGTCCCGGGTTCAGTCTCACTGCATGGCACCTTGGGCAAGTGTCTTCTACTATAGCCTCGGGCCGACCAAAACCTTGTGAGTGGATTTGGTAGAAGGAAACTGGAAGAAGACTGTCGTATATGTATATATATGTATATATATGTATATGTATGTGTGTGTATATGTTTGTGTATCTGTTTGTCCCCCTAGTATCGCTTGACAACTGATGCTGGTGGGTTTACGCCCTGTAACTTAGCAGTTCAGCAAAAGTGATCAATAGAATAAGTACTAGGCTTACAAAGAATAAGCTTTGGGGTCAATTTGCTCGACTATAAAGGTGGTGCTCCAGTATGGCCGCAGTCAAATGACTGAAACAAGTAAAAGAGTATACATACATACATCATCATCATCATCATCATCATTTAATGTCCACTTTCCATGCTGGCATGGGTTGGGCAGCTTGACTGGAACTGGTAAGCTGGAGGGCTGCATCAGGTTCCAGTCTGATTTGGCATGGTTTCTGCAGCTGGATGCCCTTCCTAACGCCAACTATGATTTCACATGCCAGTTACATGCCACGACTACAAGTTCACTTGGCTTGATGAATCTTCTCAAGCACAGCATATCACAAAAGGTCACTTGTCACCGCCCCCATGACGCCCAACATTTGAAGATCATGCTATCATATCTATATATACATATACATATATATATATACATATATATATATATATATATATATATATATATATATATATATATATATATTCGTATCTTTACTTTATTGGACACTAAACTCTGCTTGTGAAGACCTGTTGAGGCAAGTGAATTGAAATCGAGACCGAACCAAATTTGACGACTGGCATCCATGCCAACCTTTCCTTCATTGGACACTAAACTCTGCTTGCGAAGACCTGTTGGGGCAAGTGAAATCGAAATTGTAATTGAACCATATTCAATGAACCATATTCGATGACCGGCACCTGTGCCAGTGGAACACTAACAGCTCCGTCTGAGCGTGATCATTGCCAGAGCAGCTGTCTGGCTTCCGTGCTAGTGGCACATAAAAGCACCCACTACACTCTCAGAGTGGTTGGCTTTAGGAAGGGCATCCAGCTGTAGAAACTCTGCCAGATCAGATTGGAGCCTGGTGCAGCCATCCGGTTCACCAGTCCTCAGTCAAATCGTCCAACCCATGCTAGCATGGGAAGCGGACGTTAAACGATGATGATGATGATGATATATATATATAAATATATATATATATATATATATATAAGGGCAAAAAGAAAAAAAATTCTCTGTGCCAATATGCTGAAAAATAGACAATGTGGTTAGGCGATTTAGCGTCTGTTTTTCAGCATATTGGCAAAGAAAACTTTTTTTTTTTGTCCTTATTAATAATTGTATTTATAATTTTCACCTTAAAAGGTATTTTTCATATGCTAGCTACTGATAAAATCTTATCCTTATATTAGAAGTATATATATATATATATATATATATATATATATACAATTTCCATCAACCAGACCCACTTACCAGATATTAGGCAGTCAAGAACTATGCTAGAAGACACTTTCTCAAGGTTCCACACAGTGAGACTGATTTCAGAACAACCACGTAGTCCAGAAAATAAACCACATAACAACCATACAGCCACACCAGTGCATCTATAATCTCTAATTCGTTAATGACATTACGTTTACAGGTCGTCATTGTATATATATGGCTAGCCCCAGTAACACTGTCAATGATGCCTGTCTACATGACCATGTCCATTGAAAAAGCTACAGGTAATGAGTGCTTTGATATTGTGATGAATGGTGTAACTGCCGAGAATTACAAAGAGAGAGAAAAGCAGAACAAACGAGCTGTGTCAGCAAATATTTCTGGAACACGTTTTAAATTAGGTGAGTACTGTGTGGTTTCTCTTGCATTCCACCCCAACCCCACGTAATTTCTCTCTCTCTCTCTCTCTCTCTCTCTCTCTCTCTCTCTCTCTCTCTCTCCCTCTCTTCTGCTTCTTATTTCTGCGTAGGAGTGGCTATGTGGTAAGTAGCTTGCTTACCAGCCACATGGTTCTGGGTTCAGTGTCTTCTACTATAGCCTCGGGCCGACCAAAGCTTCGTGAGTGGATTTGGTAGACGGAAACTGAAAGAAGCCTGTCGTATATGTGTATATATATATGTGTGTATGTGTGTGTATATGTTTGTGTGTCTGTGTTTGTCCCCCCAGCATCGCTTGACAACCGATGCTAGTGTGTTTACGACCATGTGCGTAAGCAGCTTGGTAACAGCTTGGCTTGTTACTATGGAAACAGGCACCAATATGTCTGCAGCTTTTGAATGGCTAAAATTACCCAAAATTTGCAAGTTTCAAAAGCTATTAACTCTTTTTTTTATATTTATTCATTTATGGTGAAAATGAATTTCATGTCAATGACTGCCATACACAACTACTCCAATACACCAAAATATGAAATCAATTGGAACAAAAATTGAAGAAATTGAAAAGTGGCAGCCAAACAGACAAGACCCATCTCACCCACACACATATTTACATAAACAACAAGCTTCTTTCAGTTTCTGTCTACCAAATTCACTCTCAAAGCTTTGGTCAGCCAAGGACAATAGTAGAAGACACTTGCCCAAGGTAACACGCTATGGGACTGAACCCACATGCTTTAAGTATGCATACAGATCGATAATTTTATAATTATGTTTTGTTTCTTTCTAGTGAAGAAAGTTTTGGATAACCTGAACTTCTCCATCACTGAGGACGAAGATTTCACCAGGTAAGACAAACTTTTTCTCACATCCTTTCTGCTTGAGTGCAGGAAGGTAATTGAGGTACTGTTGACAGAGAAGGTGTATTGGTGGTGGTGGTGAGGATAGTAGTAGTAGTATGAGGAGAAGGAAGAGCAGCAGCAGTAGGTAGAGTAGTAGTAGGGGGTGGAGTAGTAGTAAGTGGAGTAGGAGTAGTAGTAGTAGTAGGAGGAGGAGTAGTAGTAGTAGGATGTGGAGTAACAGTAGGTGGAGTAGGAGTAGGTGGAGGAGGAGAAGCAGCAGTAGGTGAAATAGTAGTAGGAGGAGGAGGAGGTGGGGTAGTAGTAGGAGGTGGAGTAACAGTAGTAGTAGTAGTAGGTGGAGGAGGAGGAGCAGCAGCAAGTGAAATAGTAGTAGGAGGTGGAGTAGCAGTAGGTAGAGTAGTAGTAGTAGGTGGAGGAGGAGGGGCAGCAGCAGCAGTAGGTGGAGTAGTAGTAGTAGTAGTAGCAGTAGGTAGAGTAGTAGTAGTAGGTGGAGGAGGAGGGGAAGCAGCAGCAGTAGGTGGAGTAGTAGTAGTAGTAGGTGGAGGAGGAGGAGGAGCAGTAGGTGGAGTAGTACTAGTAGTAGGAGGAGTAGTACTAGTAGTAGGAGGAGCAGTAGGTGGAGTAGTACTAGTAGTAGGAGGAGCAGTAGGTGGAGTAGTACTAGTAGGAGGAGGAGAGGTTATCCAATGTTCTTGCTTTCATTTTTTAAAAAGATATTAGGGTGTGGTTTGGTTGCTATTTCTTGCATATCAACTGAACCACCTACAGAACACACCCAATAGCAGTTGTGTGATGGTATCACAATAATGTTCGCTTCTTTTCTTTTTTTTTTTCTTTTTTACCAAGTTACCTTATATGGAGTGATGCCTATGTGTCCAATGAGAAAGTTTCAGACTTACAGAACTACCAAAGAATCAACCATTTCCCAGGAATGATAAAAATAACCAGGAAGGATTACCTGGCACGCAACTTTGTCAAGTAAGTCACCTCCCTATGCATTCTATTGCTGTGCTTGGACACATCTATTGGTATTGGTATTGGTGGTGGTGGTTGTCGTGGTTGTGGTCGTGGTCGTGGTCGTCGTCGTGAGACGGTGGGGGAGGGGTGGTGGTGTGGTGGTGGTGGTGGTGGTAAGACGGTGGTCTTGAGATAGGGGTGGGGGGTGAGGAGACGTTAGTGGTGGTGGTGGTGGTGGTGGTGGTGGTGGTGGTAATTGGAGTGTGTCATGGTAGTGATGATAGTTGTTGGTGGTAGTAGTAGTAGTAGTAGTGGTGATGGTGATAATGCTGGTGAAGTTGATGGTTGTGGCGGTAATGAGGGTAATGGTGGTGGTGGTTGTGGTGGTAGTGATAAGATAGCAAATGTGATGGTGGTGGTAGTTGTGGTAGTGGTGAAGGTGGTGGTTGTGGTAGTAATGATGGTGGTGGTGGTAGTGGTGGTAGTGTTTAGCCCCCAAGGTAGTTCCCATCAAATAGACTTATGATCAAAGCTACTCCAGCCATGGCCATCTCAACTATCTGCATATTCAGAACTACATTACCCAGTGTGTCCTTCCTTTTTCTTTTTCTTTTCTTTTTTTTTACTCTAAGACAGCAAAGTGTGATATCATGGAGATTTGGTTGTTATTTCTAGCAGTTCTAGAAAACCTGTTTTGTTGTTAGCTCTTCTTCCATGGATGGCATCAGTATGTGGAGGTGCATGGCTTAGTGGTTAGGGTTACTATGATAGTAAGATTGTGGTTTCAGTTTCTGCACCAGGCAAACACATTGTGTTCTTGAGCAAAGCACTTCACTTCACATTACTCCAGTCCACTCTGCTAGCAAAAATCAGTAATCCGGTGATGGACCGTCCCATCCAGGTGGGGAATTTATCCACCATGGAAAAAGGGGAAACCGACCCTTATGAGTTGGTGTGACTCAGGAAGGTAACTCTCTCTCTCTTTACTCTTTTACTCTTTTACTTGTTTCAGTCATTTGACTGTGGCCATGCTGGAGCACCGCCTTTAGTCGAGCAATTCGACCCCCAGGACTTATTCTTTGGAAGCCTAGTACTTATTCTATCGGTCTCTTTTGCCGAACCGCTAAGTTACGGGGACGTAAACACACCAGCATCAGTTGTCAAGCGATGTTGGGGGGACAAACACAGACACACAAACATATACACACACACACACACACACATACATATATACGACGGGCTTCTTTCAGTTTCCATCTACCAAATCCACTCACAAGGATTTGGTCGGCCCGAGGCTATAGTAGAAGACACTTGCCCAAGGTGCCACGCAGTGGGACTGAACCCAGAACCATGTGATTGGTAAGCAAGCTACTTACCACACAGCCACTCCCTAACCTTTTTTTTTTTTATGGCATTCAGTATCTCAAGTCCTTTTTTCTTTCTTTTGCAGGATGCAGAAAATGTATCGGGATGCATTTAGCTTCCACCCCAGAACATGGGTAATGCCATCTGAATTATCTGAACTTTCCCAGAGACCTCGGTGCCATGAGATGAAGCAAGAGACCCAAATTTACATTGCCAAACCTTTTAATGGATCTCAAGGACATGGGTTAGTCGGACTTTTTCATTTTTTTCATCTTTTACTTGTTTCACTCATTAGACTGTGGCCATGCTGGGGCTCTGCATTGTACAATTTTAGTCAAATGAATCAACCCCAGTACTTATTTTTTAAGCTTGCGACTTATTCTATCAGTCTCTTTTGCCAAACCACTAAGTTACAGAAATGTAAATACACCAACATTAGTTGTCAAGCGGTGTTGGGTGGACAAAGACAGACACACACACATAATCATATATGATGGGCTTCTTACAGTTTCTGTCTACCAAATCCGCTCAAGGTTTTGGTGAGCCCAAGGCTAGAGTATAAGACACTCGCCCAAGGTGGCACACTGTGGGTTTGAACCCAGAATCATATAGTTGGGGAGCCAAGTTTTTGCCACACAGCCATGCCGGCAATATTTCTGCTACTCTCAAGGTGGTGAGCTGGCAGAATCGTTAGCACGCCAGGTGAAATGATTCGTGGTATTTCATCTACCGTTATGTTTTGAGTTCAAATTCTGCCGAGGTCGACTTTGCCTTTCATCCTTTTGGGGTTGATAAATTAAGTACCAGTTACGCACTGGGGTCAATGTAATCAACTTAATCCCTTTGCCTATCCTTGTTTGTGCCCTCTATGTTTAGCCCCTTGTGGGCAGTAAAGAATGTTGCTTATCTGTTATCTTTAACTTGTTCCAGTCATTAGACTGCGGCCCTTCTGGAGCACCGCTGTGAAGAACTTTTAGTCAGACGAATCGACCCCAATACTCATTACTTTTTGTAAAGCCTGGTACTTATTCTCTCGGTTTCTTTTGCCTTACTGCTAAGTTACGGGGATGTAAACACACCAACACCAGTTATCGAGCAGTGGTGGGGGACAAACATAAACGTAAAGACACACACACACGCACACACACACATACGACTGGCTTCTTTCAGTTTCTGTCTACAAAATCCATTTGCAAGGCTTTTGGTTGGCCCACGACTTTAGTAGCAGACACTTGCCCAAAATGTCATGCAGTGGGACTAAACCTGGAACCATGTGGTTAGGAGGTAAGCTTCGCACCACACCACCCCTGCCTGCACCTATAATAAAGGAACAGAAACAGTTGTCTTGCCATAAAGGAGATACGTAGCTACCCAGCTACCCCAGTTGAAAAAAAGAGAGAAGAGAGGATTAGAGAGAGGTAAGTGAGAGAAGCTGGTAGTATCAGGGTATACCCTGAAGTTATAGGGAGTTGAATAGAAGTAGGAGAGGGGATAAGACAGGGTGAGTGGGTCGGTAAGTTTACAAGAGTGTGACAGGAGAGTAGCGGCAGAGGGATAGAAAAGGGGATAGAATGGAATGCATTGGGTGGTGATTATAGGTAAAGTATCGGGAAGATGTTTGGAAGAAGAGTTGTGGGGAGAGATTTGTCAAGGAGAGATTGTGTGAAGGGACATAGACATAAACAACATGCTTTTAAAATTCCTTTTTTTTTCTTTCTGCCCCCTAATTTCTTTTCAGTATTTATTTATGTAACAGTATCGAGAAAATCCATTTTGGAGAGAATGCTATTGTACAGGAATACATTCACAAACCACTTCTCATCAACAATGTAAAATTTGACCTGCGCCTGTATGTTTTGATCACAACTTGCGACCCTTTGCGCGTGTTTGTTTACAAGGAAGGTTTGGTTCGTCTAAGTACTGAGAATTACCTCCCACCAGCAGATGACAATTTGGTAAGAATGATTCTCTTCTTCAAAGTAGTTTTATCTTTTATATTTTGTTTGTTTCACTCACTCGACTGCAGTCACGCCATGGCATCACCTTGAAGGGTTTAGTTGAACAGATCAACCCCTGTACTGTTTTTTGAACCTAGTACTTATTTTGTTGGTCTCTTTGGCAAAAGAGACCAAACTGCTAGGTTATGGAGACATAAGCAAACCGACACCAGTATATAAAGTTATGGTAGGGTTTGTGTGCACATATAGTATATTTGGAATTTCAACCATGTTTCCTGGTCTGCTACCACAACAGCTCCTTTATAAGATCCAGTTAGCTCAAGACATCATCAGGAGGAACCATGTCTGATTTCGGCCCCTACTCTTCTACCGTTTTGACGTGGCGCCCTCCCCATCCTTTTGAAGTATCTTCAGCTCTTGTGTTGAGTGCATGTTTTCTTTCTTCTGTTCCCTGGCCTCTTCGATGCAGCGTCAACGAGTGTCAGCAGCTGACTGACTGTCTTGTCAAATTTCCCTTTAAATACCTGCTGCTAGGTTCCAGCAGGCAGCCCCAGCAAGTTGTCACATGGCACTGTCTAAACTTTAACTGACCAATGGAGGGCATGTAGTCTTACCCGCTGCTAGGCTCCAGCAGGCAGCCCCAGCAAGTTGTCACATGACACTGTCTAATATAATGCTATTCAAATTGCATACACAAAATTTTTATTCAGCTCAGTGACTGTTTGCAATGACAGTAAACATTTTATTCATTGTTTCCTATAAATTAACAGGGACAGATTTCATCTGGGCAAGTGACTTACAAGTACATGTCACTGCCAGGGCCTAGTGAGGCTGAAATACATTTGAGGTTCTCATGAATCAATACCTGGATAGTTTTTCATCTCTCTCTGATATATATTGCGTTTCTAACACAGTATGCCTATGAAGAGATTTTCTCTCAGACAAAAACTGCAACATCATGCCTTTTAACAGTGTATATATATCTAAAGTATGAAACATAGATTGCTATTTTAATTTAATGGTGTTTCAGTTGTATGTGTGTGTGTATAATGAAATATATATATAGTTCAAATTTACAGAAAACAAACAAAAGACAAAGACAGTTGAGGGAACAACAAGCAGGTGTATTAGTTTGAGACTTGGGAAAAATGGAAAAGTCTTTGACAGAAAGGGATGAGAGGGAAAAAATGGAGGGAGAATGAAAAAACAGAGAGAGGAGAAACATGTGTAGGAATTAATGGTTTAGCATGATGAAATGACCAGAAGAAAGAGGCTGAAAGTAGGGGAGATAATAATGGTGACCCAGCTGAACTGGGGTGCACAATTGTTTTGACACATTCTTACACTTGTAGTACATTGATGAGATGTTATGCCATCATTATCTTACACCCAAGGTGTAAAATTCACCTCTTCAGGCGATTGGTTAAATAAATTCTTTGTTAGATCCTCTTGCCATTTTTCTCGGTGTGATAATGTATACCCAGAGTACTGTGTCACACTGAGTGAGATGGCAAAAGGATCTAACAAAGAACTTATTTAACCAATCACCTGAAGAGGTGCATCTTACAACTTGGATGTAAGATAATGATGGTGCAACATCTCACCTATGTACTACAAGTGTAAGAATGTGTCAAAACAATTGTAGAGATTTTTAATGAAGAATATTTTTAATTCCTTTTTTTAACATTTGTCTTATTTATATAAACTCTGTGGATGCTTTAGAATTCCTGATGTATATCCTGTAGCAGGAGCATTTCCACTGCATGATGACATTAGATAGCCAATAACTGTGGATAAGCTTTGTATAGCATTTTAGAAGATTTTTACCTGCATCTTACTAAGCTAATATATATATATATATATATATATATATATATATATATATATATATATATATATATATATAATTATGTGTATTTCTTCTATCTTAATGAATAAAAATTTTTCTGATAGAATAAATGGGTTAATAGAAACCAATGTAGAAAAGAACACAAAATAACTGTGGTTTAGTTCCTGTTTTTAAGGCAGGAACTCCTTGAAATTTTGGGTATTTGAGTATATTTAAGAATTTAAGGAATGGAGAAAACGCATGTTATAATTGCATACTTTATTCCTACATATGTTTCAAAGGATTACAACCTGTGTGATCCATAGGGATCTTTGATATTAAGGTTACAATTTTAATATCAAAGATCCCTATGGATCACACAGGTTGTAATCCTTTGAAACATATGTAGGAATAAAGTATGCAATTATAACATGCGTTTTCTCCATTCCTTAAATTCTTATATATATATATATATATATATATATATATATTGTTTTTCTCTTTCAGGAGAACTTGTTTATGCACCTAACAAATTACTCGATTAATAAGCGCAATAACTCCTATGAGAAATCAACATCTCCCAAATATGGCATCAAACGATCTTTCAAGTATCTGAACCAGTACCTCCGCCAGAATGACTATGATGTTACTCAGTTGTGGCAACAGATCTACGACCTAATTGCAAAAACAATGATCATGGCCGAACCACACCTGTTACATGCGTATCGTAACTGCCGGCCTGGCGCTCAGCCTGGCAGTGCTAGTGTTTGCTTTGAGATTCTCGGTTTTGATGTACTTGTTGACTCAAATCTGAAACCATGGTTACTGGAAGTATGTATTATTTCAACCTCACCATTACTATTATTACCTCCGCCTTAGCGAAGACAGAGGTGTTGTTTTCAGTCATGTTTGTTTGTTTATTTGTTAGACTGTAGACAAGATATCTCAAGAACTGCTGGATGGATTCAGATGAAACTTTTAGGAATGTTTGGCTTCATGACTGGCACAAACTGATTAGATGTTGGGATCAATCTGGTACCGGACAAGGATTCTGGATTGTTTTTCCTGTTTTTTTACTTAATTTTTGAGAGCAGTTGGGTTCATTTTTAGTATTCTCATTTGTGAGAACAGTCAAGTTTTTTTCAGATATTCTCATTTTAAAAATCATCTCTGGCTAATCATTGAGAGGACATTGGTGTTGCCTTGGTGGAGGTTTGTGCTCTCTGAGTGCTCTTGTTATAATTATTACCATTGTTCAACATTTGGTAGTTTCAGGCAAACTTCTGCTGCATCACTTGCTACATATCCATATTGCAGGGGTGTGTGCAAATTCTTCCCTGATGTCAATTCCAGTTTCTCCAACATATTCCTCAAACTTGGTTGTTAGCCCTCCGAGTGCCCCTACAACTACTGGGATAACAGTTACTCTCTTCATTGCCAACATTCTCACAATTTCATCTTTTAGCAGTCTGCATTTCTCCTTTTTTATCATTTCATTATATGTAAACCCCGTGGATGCACGTGGCTTAGTGGTTGGGGTGTCAGCATCATGATCATGAGATTGTGGTTTCGATTCCTGGAACGGGCGACGTGTTGTGTTCTTGAGCAAATCACTTCATTTCACATTGCTCCAGTCCACTCAGCTGGCAAAAATGAGTAATCCTACAATGGACTGGCGTCCCATCCAGCTGGGGAACACATACACCATTGAAACCGGGAAACCGGGCCCATGAGCCTGGCTAGGCTTTAAAAAGATGCATTTATTATTTTATATGTAAACCCCAACACTTTATTTCTGTTTTTGAATTGTGCCCCCTCATCCTTCACCCTCATTGGCAAATAAATGAAATCATCATCATCATCATCATCATCATCATCATCATCATCATCATTATTATTATTATTATTAAAGTGGTGAGCTGTCTGAATCACTAGCATGCTGGATGAAATGCTTTGTTTTCCATGTTTTTGTTTTTATGTTCTCGTTTCTCATTTTATTCACATTGTTTTGACGTTCTGTACCCATATATGCATGTATATATACATATATGTAGGTATGTACATACGTGTATGTATATATGCATATATATATATATTATTTATATTATTATATACATATATATATATCTTTTATCTTTTATTTTTTACTTGTTTCAGTCATTAGACTGAGGCCATGCTGGGGCACCGCTTTGAATTTTTAGTTGAATGAATTGAACCCAGTTCTTATTTTTTTAAGCCTGGTACTTATTCTATTGGTCTCTTTTGCCGAACTGCTAATTTACGGGGTTGTAAACACACCAACACCAATTGTCAAGCAGTGATGGGGGAGAAAGAGACACACACAGATATATATATATATATATATATATATATACATATATTTATACACGACAAGCTCCTTTCAATTTCTGACTACCAAATTCACTCACAAGGTTTTGGTTGGCCCAAGGTTATAGTAGTAGACACTTACCCAGTGTGTCATGCAGTAGGATTGAACCCAAACCATGTGATTGGGAAGCAAGCTTGTCACTACACAGCTACAACTGCACCTATACATACATACATACATACATACATACATACATACATACATACGTGCATACATACATACATACGTACATACATACATATATACATACGTACATACATACATATATATATATACAATCTATATATATATACATACATACATAAGAACAAACCGATTCCTAGTTTTTATGAGTGTCTTGCCATTTTGTAGGTGAACAGATCTCCAAGTCTCAACACAGACCACAACATTGATCTTGATGTGAAGACAAGACTGTTAGAAGACACAATAACACTTCTACATATCAAGTAAGTATTTTTTTTTTCACTTGTTTGAGTCATTTGACTGTGGCCATGCTGGGGCTCTGCCTTGTAGGATATTCTTTTTAGTTGAGCAGATCAACCCCAGGACTTTTGTGTGTGAGTAAACGTGTGTGTTTGCATGTATGTGTAAGTGGCACTATCTCTCTCTCTCTCTCTCTCACATGTACACGTACATGCAAAAAAGATGTACGCATATGTATTGATGTATCCATTTCATATACACATTCATACATCTTTCACTTTCTCCTCTCACCTTAAAATAAAAGTAACAGGTGATTTTTCAGGATAAAAATTGTTAAAAAAGCTTCTACTCATGTAAAATTTGCACACAAAAGTTTTCAGAATTGCCAATATGAGGAAAAGGTTTTCAATTTGGTTGTTTTTAGCATAATTTCATTTACTAATGATTAGATTTTTATTAAATTTTCATTAGATTTAAGCCCTTATTTTTCTGTAAATCCTATTCTGACATCAAATGAGTCAACTTCTAGTACAAATCTTTACATTTTGTAACTCTCTAAGAAAATAAAACGTCAACTTTTTGACGTACACTCACACTGACAGAGAAATGTCTTCTTCGTGGAGATTACTTATAGATTCATCATTTCAGATTTTATTCTATTTCATTCATTTGACATTTGTAATCTCTTTGTTGTTTTGATTTAATTTTCTTAATACAACATTACATATAAAAATAAGCACTGATCAATTATGCCACGTGGAAAGAGACGGGTATCATCATGGTCAAGAGATGATGTCAAAAGGCATCAGAAAGAAGCAAGGGCAAGGAGACAACAGGAAATGGCTGAGATGACAGTAGAACAGCTGCAGGATAACAGAGTCATGCAACAAAGAAGGAGGCAAGGAGAGACTATTAAATTGACTAGGAACACTGTATGCGATGAATATCAAATACTAAACAATCTTAATCTCCATATTTAAACTGCATTAATCTTTGGCAAGCTTACCTTTACCTACTCTGAGTTACTTGAAAGGTGTTGTTCCCTTCACTTTCTTGTATTTGTTGATACCTTTGTTTACCTACCAATGTGTTGTTCCACTTTAAGGATGCTTATTTACCTATCCATTATGATATTTCGACTGTTGTCCATTGTTTCAAATATGTTTTAGCATTGTTGTTCTAACCTTTTTTAAACAATCACATATGATTTGTCCCAAAGAATCAATCTTTAAATAAGAGTTTTGCTTCCACTAGCGAAAGCTATACATATCTTTCAGAAAGCTTCATACCAATTTTAATTTATGTGGCATTCGCTGTTAGTTTATGCGCAAGCTATGTGGGAAGACAGAATAAAAGAGCTTTTTTTAGCTTATCTCTCTGAAAGAATAGCAGAGGGGAAATTTCAACATCTTCCTTCAATTTCCTTACACCATTTATGTGGCTTTTTCTGACAAGAAATTTCATTTTCATGTAAAACAACTATATTTTGTAATCATTATTCGTAATCTACACCCAAAACACTTCAGTAGCTGTACTTTGCATCACTTGCAAACTTACATGTTCTATAATCATTAAAGTGCAATGACCTCCACAATAACCAGCCTTCAATTTAATTTTCTGTTACTAGGTTAACGAGAAACATAGATTGCCATGCTCTTCATTAACCTTGTCGGTCGTTCAATTATTTAGTGGAAAAAATACCACCAAGACAACTGAAACCATCCAAAGGATGTTTGCGTTTGCTAGTATAAATATATATATATATATATATATATATATATATACGTATATATAAATACATATACATCATCATCGTCGTTTAACGTCCGCTTTCCATGCTAGCATGGGTTGGACAATTTAACTGAGGACTGGTGAAACCAGATGGCTACACCAGGCTCCAATCTGATTTGGCAGAGTTTTTACAGCTGGATGCCCTTCCTAACGCCAACCACTCAGAGAGTGTAGTGGGTGCTTTTACGTGCCACCGGCACGAAGGCCAGTTAGGCAGTACTGGCAATGGCCACGCTGTATATAAATACATAAACATATAAATTCATATACATATATATAAATACATATCTATTTATGTATATATATATGTCTGTGTGTGTGTGTGTATATATATATATATATATATATACATATATATATATATATATACATGTGTGTGTGTGTGTGTGTATGTATACATATATACGCATACATATAGACGTATACATATATATCTATATATATAGTCAATTCAAGGATGTCAGGTCCACATTAGGGATTAAATATTCCAAAAATTCCACAGGTTAATCACTATCATATAAGGAGAAAGTCTCAACGATATGTTAGGGATTATTATAGTAATACATATTGTTAATAATGAAAGAAAAGAAAATGGAGAATTATGGATGTATAAATAATTTATACGGTTTTATGGGGATGAAAGTTTTTTATAAAAATAATACAAATAAATTATAAATTATGAAGCTCTAAAAGAAATGACAGATGCCAAATACCTACATATATATTTCAATTCATGCCCCTAGGTGATTTGTAATTCTAAGCATTTGGGGTAAGGTCATCTGCTAAGAATTGGACATTGTTTTCAACTATATGGAGCAGAATCTCATCAGGGCTTTATGAGTTTATACAACAAAGGTTAACATATGCATCTGCATCCTTTCAAGAAATATATTAACCTTTCAAGAAATATGTTAACCTTTGTTGTATAAGCTCATAAAGCCCTGATGAGGAGATTCTCCCCATATAGTTGAAAATAATGACCAATTCTTAGCAGATGACTCTACCCAAATACTTAAAATTATGAATCACCTAGGGGCTTGACTCAAAACATATATGTAGGTGTTTGGCATCTGCAATTTCTTTTAGAGCTTTATAATTTATTTGTATTGTTTTTATAAAAAACTTTCAACCATGTAAAATCATTACAAATAAATTATTTATACATCAATAATTCTCCATTTTCTTTCTTTCATTATTATCTCTCTCATTATACGTAAATACATGTACATATATAAATATAAAGACATATATATATAAATGCACACGTATATAAATACATGTGTGTGTATACATGTATATATATATATATATATATATATACTGCATAAATTACCCTTGCAAGGTAGAAAAATTTATCAACAACCAGGCATGGGAGTCAAACCCATATCCCTCAAAGATTCCAGGTGTGTGCTTTACCATTAAGCTAAACTGCTCACTGACAAATTCACTGATGAATTTAGGCATCTAATATTTTACTTTATAGAACAACCTAGCATCTAAATTCAGCAGTGAATTTGTCAGTGGGCAGTTTAGCTTAATGGCAAAGCACTCGGCCAGAGCCTTTTCAGGATAAGGGTTGGCTGGTTTTTGACAAATTTTTCTGCCTTGTAAGGGTAATTTACCCAGTACTTCTGCTGTTATAATGGCAACTCTGCATTCAAAAAAATATCTTCTTGTTTGTATCATACATTACACACACACATATATATGTAAAAACATAAGAAAAATGAGATGACAAAGGAATAAATAATTATCTTAAACATATATATACAATGTACAAACATGCACATATATATATATATATATATATATATATATATGTGTGTGTATATATATATATATATATATATAAATTTAGTAAATGGAGTAAAACGCATATGTTAACTGAATACTTTTATTTCCAACATATGTTTCGAAGATTACAAATTATACCTTCCATAGGAATAGGTGATGTTGATAAGAATGTAATCTTCTCTTCAGGGAAATGCATGGGAACCAGCTTAACCGTAAGACATTTTAACCGAATATGATAACTGTAGTTAGAGAAGATTAGAAATAAAAGTATTCAGTTAACATATGCGTTTTACTCCATTTACTAAATTTATATATTTACTCAAGTACCCAAAATAACAAGGAGTTTCTACCTCATAAACAGGAGTTACACCACAGTCATTTTGTGATTTTTGCTACCCTGGTATCTATTAACCAATTTATTTTGTCCGAGTTAATTATTAACTAAGAGAAAATAAATACATATAATAAAATATATATATATATATATATATATATATATATATATATATATATATATATATATATATATATATATATTTGTCAGACTTGCTTCTTTGTGATTTATTGTGTTTGCAGGATCAGTGACAAAACGAGAACCCTTGCCGCCCAGAAAGCAGAAGCACAGAAAAGACTGTTTAGTAAAGTTGGAAGGAACGCTAAGTTTGATATAAATGGAAAAGTTAGTCAGAGTAAACTAGTAGCAACAAAGAGAAAAATGGAATTGGTATGTATTATGAATATTGGTCTTTTAGCTTCAAAGTAGTACAAGGGACTGTACTAGTGGTATATGGTCTTTCTAAATACACAGAGTAAAAGAGAGTTATGTGTAAATATTATAGTCACGGGCATGGCTCTGTGGTAAGAAGCTTGCTTCCCAACCACATATTGCCTCGGGCCAACCAAAGCTTTGTAAGTGGATATGGTAGACAGAAACTGAAAGAAGCCTGTTGTATATATATATATGTATGTATGTATACATTGAATATATATATGTATATATCATCATGATCATCATCATTTTAACATCTGCTTTCCATGGGTAGGATGGTTTGACAAGAGCTGCCTAGACAGAAGACTGTACTAGGCTTCAGTGTCTGTTTTGGCATGATTTTTACGGCTGGATGCCCTTCCTAATACCAACCACCACACAGAGTAGACTAAGTGCTTTTTATGTGGCACCAACACAGGTGAGGTCAGTTTTGGCATGGTTTTTACAGCTGGATGCTCTTCCAAACACCAACCACTTTACAGTGTGGACTGGATGCATTTTACATGGCACCAGCTCTGGCAGGGTCATCAAGTAACTTGCAAGATAAAAATCCCTTGAGAGAGGAATGGGTACTAGAGGAGGTGATCTTGTGCCACATGATGAAAGGTTAGAGTGTGACAGAGAGACTGAGAGACAGAAATGGGTGTCTTCCTATAGAGAAGATATATTGTTACCCAGTCAGAGAGAGAGAGAGAGAGAGTGATCAAGAATGAGGATCGACACAGGTGTGTTGCTATAGAGGAGATACATGGTTAACTAGTCAGTGGGAGAAAACAAGAGGAAGAGAGTGAGAGTGCAAGAGAGAGATGGTGGTGAAGTGCCAGGGCAAATTCACAAAAAATGGGGATCAGGATATAAATGGGATGGTCGAGTAGAGCAAGAGAGAAATAGATGGTGGTGAATTGCCAGGGTATACCCTCAAGGAACAGGAGTCAGAATATAAATGGTAGGGTATTGCCAAAGGTTCATGAGTACGGAGTAGAAACGTCACATGAATGCAAAGAGTGTGAGGGTGGGGAATGCAGTGACTGGTAAAACCTAGGCATATAGAAGGAGTGGAGACAACAAGATAGCAAGGATATAGTGAGTAGGGCTGTGAGGAAAGGATTGGAGAGCAAACGATAACCATAGTACATGGAAAAGAGAAAGTACATATACATACACACATACACACACACATGTGTGTATGTATATATATATATATATATATATATATATATATATATGCAAGGTTTAGGTTAGTTAAAATATGTTTCACATATTTCAACTGCTAAAAGGAAAATTCACTGCAATTACCATGGAGGACATTTTTTCTTATGGTAAAAAGGTGCAAAAACACCTGTCCAGTGTTGCCATCTATCAGTATCAGGATTACCAGACATCAATGTTTCTAGCTCCTTAGCCATTATCAATGGGAAATACCTAAGAGAGGCAACTCTGGACAGACCTTATGAAACCTATAGCTTTAACTAAAGTACAACTATACTAACTGATTTGCACCAGTAGACTGCCAGATCATGGAAAAAAACCATCATATTAGCACCAAGCAGTGTTTAGGCTGCAGTAAATTTTTCTTTTAGCTGTTGAAATATGTCACATGCATATTTTAACTAACCTAAACTTTGCTTATGTCTAAACACTGCTTGGTGCTAATATTGCAGTAATATATATATATATACATACATATATATATATATATATATATATATATATATATACAAGGTTGAGGAGGGTATTGGATTTAACCAAACCCAAAAGGATACAGGTAATACCGAGTAAGTGCTGTATACCGACTAGTTATGCCCCAGTCGTTGTATGAACAGGATTGGGGATTATAAGTCGTGTATTAGCATGTGCATAAATAAATATATAAAAGGATAAAGAGAGCAATGGTAAATTTGGAAATATATTTTATGGATAGAGTCTTACAGCTGTTTCTGGGAAAATCCAGTACTTCCCTTCATCGGAGACAGAAATAGTAAAGGAATCGATTATTATATCCATAGGCGGAGAGTTTTAGTATGAAGGGAAGTACTGGATCTTCCCAGAAACAGCTGTAAGACTCTATCCATAAAATATATTTCCAACCTTACCATTGCTCTCTTTATCCTTTTATATATATTTATATATATATATATATATATATATATATATATATATATATATATGTATGTATGTATGTATATATGTATGTATGTATGTATGTATGTATATATACTCATATAATAGAAGATATTTGCCTAAGGTGCCATATGGTGAGACTGAACCTGATACCACACATCCATGCTTTTTATTTGTCTTGTCATTTATTTTTTGCTTTCTTAATCTTTTGCTTTTCTGCTTTCTTAGAAAAATTTATTGAACCGATTACAAACCAATGCTTCCCAAGAAATCTATGAAAATGAAAACTGTGGTGGTTTTTTCCGGATATTTCCCTCCGACGACAAACTACAGCAACAGAAGTATTCAACGTGGATGGCATATGCCTTTTCTGTGTTTAAAAATGACATCAAATCGTCCATGACAAAAGGAAAACATTACGACTTCAGCTACCTTTGGCAGGTAAGAGACTGTATCCTTATATTGGTTCAAAATTTTGGTACGAGGCCAGTGATTTCAGTGGAAGGGATAAGTTGATTACATCAACCCCAGTAATCATGAAAGGCCAAGTTGACCTCAGCGGAATTTAATCTCAGAGCATAAAGATGGACAAAATGCCTCTAAGCACTTCACCCAACATTCTAACAATTCTGCCAACTCACTGCCTTGAGCAGTATCTTTATATTAATCATTATAATCATCTGTCGTTGGTGTTCTTGGTGTAATTTGTTAGACTTATTCCCCTCTGGCATTAGCTGTGACCATCATGTCCTTATTTTTGTTTAACACAGAATACTAGGGTTGCCTTAGAAGTTCATAGGCTCACTACGAAGGAGTGATACTAGAACTGTGAAATTTTGCATGCATTAATTGCAACTCTTCTTATTTATTACTGCATTGTTTGTTTTTGTTTTGTTTCAGGTAAACTGACATCTGACTGTTCAAAGAACACTTCAAAAGTAACTAGTGGTGACTTCTCTTGAAAATGGACAAAATTTGGCACTGCAATGTTAAGTACTGACAGTAAAACTTTTTAACATTCCCTCATGTATACACACACACACACACACGCGTATATGTGTGTATATATAAATATGTGTGTATGAAGGAGTGCTGAAAAGTTCCTGGCTTTGGGTAACAAAAAATACAGAAGGATCAGTTAATTATAATTTTATGCAATATATTCTCCTCTAAGATTCACACACTTATTGCAGCGGTCCTTCAGTTTTTCTAAGCCCTGTAAAAGAACTTGGAAGGTTGTGCCTCCGACCAAGCCTTTCACGATACTCTTAAGCCAGGAACTTTTCAGCACCCTCTTATATAGGCATGTGTGTGTGTGTGTATACATGAGGGAATGTTAAAAAGTTTCTGGCTTTGGGTAAAAGAAAATACAAGAGGATCAGTTAATGATTTTATTCAACATACCCACCTCTCAGATTCACACACTTATTGCAGCGATCCTTCAGTTTTTCTAAGCCCTGCAAAAGAATTTGGAAGGTTGGGCCTCCAACCAGACCTTTCGCAATACGCAAGATAACCTGTTGATCTAAAAATAACTAATTGATAACTGGATAATTAGTTGATAACTGGAGATAACCAGTTCATAACTAGAGATAAGTAGTTGGTGACTGGAGACAACTAGTTGATAACTGGTCATAACAAGTGGATGATTAGAGATATCCAGTTGGTGACTGGAGACTGGAGACGATTAGATAGTAACTAGCAATGACCAGTTGGGCCTAGAGATATCCAGTTCATAACTGGAGATAAACAATTGACAACTAGAGATAATTAGTTTTGGTGTCAAACTAAGAGGGGAGTTTCTTTAACTTGCTATGAAAATATATCCCTTTGTGTCAAAATATTAACCATAAATGAATGAACAAACATACAAGTCAACACACACTGGTATCATTTTTATATTTGTTGTTTTTGGCATGGTCGTAGGAAGATGAAATCCTGAATATGCTGGCAGAATGTGAAGCTGCTGAAATGAAGAAAACCTTTAAAGAAACAAATTATCCGAGTCGTGTAAGTAAACTTGTTTGTATTGGGTGGTGTTTGAGACAGCTGTCTTTTAAATGGGTCCCAGTTTCAAAGACAATAGTAACTGAAAAGTATTGAGTAGACCTAAAGTGAAAGGTCAATATTAATTGAACAGACTTATTATCAGCAGTCAGTATTAGTCAAACAGGTTTATGACCAAAGGTCAAGATTAGCCGAATAGACTTATGACTAAAGATCAGTGTCTGTTGAACAGACTTAAGGCCAAATGTCAGAATCAGTTGAATAGTTATGATTAAAGGTTAGGATTAATAAAACTGACCTGTGATCAAATGTCCGCATTAATTGAACAGATTTACAATAACAAGTTTACATTAATTGAATGGACCAATGTTCAAAGGCCAACATTAAGGAGCATGTGGTCATAGGCCCACATTATTTGAAGTGACCCTTAGTCATAAGTTAGCATCAATTGAATAGGGCTATGCTAATAGGTCTGTATTAAATAAATAGCATTAATTGAGTAGATATATGATTAAAGGTGAGCATTAATTGAGCAGACTTAACATCAAAAGGTTCTGCTCTGATCCAGCAAACCTATGACCAATGCTGTTCAATTTGTGGTCCTTACTCTCTGTTACATATTTTCTACTAAAATAAATCATCATAAATAATCATCTTGACTATAGACTGGACACACGAAATTTTGAAATTTTTTCTGTAGAAATTGCAAAATTTCTTGTAGTTTAAATATCACTTTTCATATTTTAATCTAAAATGGAGACAAAGATCAATTTTTCTTTGTGATAGGCTTGAATAATCGTTAAGACATTGCCTGGCATGAAACCAATGGTAGCCTTGATAAAAAATAAAGCATATATATGTATAAAATGGTAGCCTTAGTAGAAAAAAATAAAGTACACATACATAATATGAGTAGATTTGGAGATAATTTTTATTTTAATAATAATGTTTTACAGCAAATGACTCTGGTATGAGTTTCAAGCTTTAAATAGACGTTTTCAAACTGAAAAATGTATGTTTTACTGGTTGCTTAAATAGAAAAAGTGACTGTGTGGTAAGTAACTTGCTTACCAACCACATGGTTCTGGGTTCAGTCCCACTGCGTGGCACCTTGGGCAAGTGTCTTCTACTATAGCTTCTGGCCAACCAAAGCCTTGTGAGTGGATTTGGTAGATGGAAACTGAAAGAAGCCTGTCGTATATATGTATATATATATATGTGTGTGTGTTTGTGTGTCTGTGTTTGTCCCCCTAGCATTGCTTGACAACCAATGCTGGTGTGTTTATGTCCCCGTCACTTAGCGGTTCAGCAAAAGAGCCTGATAGAATAAGTACTAGGCTTACAAAGAATAAGTCTCGGGGTCGATTAGCTCGACTAAAGGCTGTGCTCCAGCATGGCTGCTGTCAAATGACTGAAACAAATAAAAGAGTAAAAGAGTACTAAAAAAAATACAAAAACAAAGAAAACTACATTAGTGAAATGGGCATTGGACTATTTGAGAGAGTAAGGGTACATAAACAACAAATCCATGACCCCCTTCATTAGAAACACAGCTTGCAGTGAACACTTTGATAAATGCGGGAAAAGAAAATTCAAAATATTCCCTTTCTTCAAACTATGGACAGAAAATGAATATTTTTGTAAGGTCAAGGAAGCATACTTTGTTCAAAAATACCAACCAAAACTGAACAAAAAGTAATACCAAAACCACCAGAAAGACATCAACCAAACACTGCCTGAATAATGAAAACTACATATGATTATATACTCTTTTATGTACTATTTTATGCACCCCAAAAGTTATATGCAGATGCTCTTTTCTCCTGTGATTTTTCACAGGAATTTTCAATGGCCGGATAACTGAAGAGATGTTGGCATAGGTTTCCACCCCGGCATCTGAAACTCGGAGTTTTATCATGGCTACCGAATAAATGTCACATATTTTTACCGAATAAGTGTCACATATTAGAGGTTGTGAATCCAACCAACTAAGGGATAATATCTATCCAATATACTGCTGGTAGAATACCCAATTATTATTACACAAGATTGCATGACAATTACATTACCAAGTGTAATAAATGGGTGAGGGTAAAGAGTTATTTTACCATTAATTTATAGAGCAATAAGAAAATGGAGGGGATTAATAGGTGGTATTCATCAGCTTTGCACCTCTCTGGTGTATATATAAAGGGTAAAGACCCCCTTCGGTCATGAATGACCATGGGATTGCAGCTAGAAAGTTACCCTCTGAGGCACAAGTCCAGGCAAGGCTGTTTATGGAAGACCAGCAATCACCCATGCATACCAGCCTCCCCTCTCCATGCTACCGATGTTATCCAAGGGAAAGGCAAAGGCTGATACAGCTTGGCACCAGGGATGTTGCAACTCATTTCTACAGCTGAGCTATCTTTGTATCATTATGCTGCTCTTTTAAAGCAATGATTACAGCATGCCTTTTCATTTTCTGAGTCAACCTGATGGCTGACATTATTTATCTGGAAAGTATATCTGGCACTCCATCAGTTAGAACAATGAGGTTTCCAGTTGATCCGATCAATTAAACCGCCTGCTCATGAAATTAACATGCAAGTGGCTGAGCACCCCACAGACACACATACCTTTAATGTAGTTTTCAAGGAGATTCAGCATTACACAGAATGTGACAAGGCTGGCCCTTTTGAATTACAGGTACAACACATTTTTGCCAGCTGAGTGAACTGGAGCAATGGGAAATAAAGAGTCTTGCTCAAGGACACAACTCACCACCAGGAATTGAAATTATGACCATACAATTGTTAGCTGATAACCCTAACCACTAAGCCTCTCTGAAAAATAAGGTGGAAAAAAAAAAACCGATGCCATAAAAACTCAAAAAACACCCTATATGACAATCTTGTGTTTGTTGAGAAAATTTCTTTGGTATTTTTCTTCTTTTCTTATTTTCAGGGAACCTGCTTATGAATGATTTTTTTGGATGAATATTTTGCTTTGCCAACCCACAGTAAACTGCATAACCCTCACTTTCCTTGAAAAACATCAGACGAATGATATTATCAGTATGTTTTGGGGGTTTGTTTGTTTTTTTTTTTGTTGTTATCATCGTATTAATAAATAATGAAAAAAGTAAAAAGCTTAACATCTGTTTTGTATTTTAAGTTGTTGAAAATGTCTGAGAATTAATCACAAGACTATAATTTTTTTTTTTTTGTTTTACTTGCATTAATTATTGAACGCATCTTTGATATCTGCTTTCCAAGGAACTGTCAGTTCTACCATCTTTCCCACCTTCCTTTCCTTGCACCATAACCCCCCCCCCCAAAAAAAAGAGGAGGCCCTTCTGGTCATGAATGGCTATGGGTTTGCACCTGAAAAGTTCCCTTCCGAGGCACAAGTCTGGGCAAGGTTGTTTATGGAAGACCAGCAGTCACCCATGCATGCATGCCAGCCTCCTGTCTCCATGTCACTGATATAACCCAAGGGAAAGGCGAAGGCTGATACAGCTTGACACCAGGGATGCTGCTACTCATTTCTACAGCTGAGTGAACTGGAGTAATGTGAAATAAAGTGTCTTGCTCAAGAACACAACACTGCCCAGTCTGGGAATCAAACACACTACCTCATAATTGTGAGCCCAATTCTCTAACCACTGAGCCATGCACCAAGGCGCATCATAAAACTAGGTCAGGTCTTTTGGTGCTAAAAAGTGATATTTACCATCAAGGTCAAGAGGGAACTCCCAAGACCTTCCCATCTTTGATAATTGTTCTTCCTTATAATAGCTTTCCATGCTCAACTATTCATGTAATCTTTCACCATTGTTATTTCACTTTACCTTTTCCACCATGGTATCAGTCAGTATTTTAAGTACTTACTTATGACATTATGTGTATCTGTGTTCCAGACTTAATGGACAATTGTAGAGTATATGCCTCATCATTTCAGCCTTTACACATTTGTACATACCATTCATGGCACCTGTGCCCAGCATCGCCTTCCTGGCACTTGTGCCGGATGGCACGTGTAAAGACATTCGAGCGAGATCGTTGCCAGTGCCGCCGAACTGGCTCCTGTTCAGGTGGTACGTAAAATACACCATTTTGAGCATGGCCGTTGCCAGTACCGCCTAACCGGCCTTCGTGCCGGTGGCACGTAAAAGCACCCACTACACTCTCGGAGTGGTTGGCGTTAGGAAGGGCATCCAGCTGTAGAAACTCTGCCAGATCAGATTGGAGCCTGGTGTAGTCATCTGGTTTCACCAGTCCTCAGTCAAATCGTCCAACCCATGCTAGCATGGAAAGCGGACGTTAAACGATGATGATGATTCACCTCTACTTGCCAATACTTTAAGATTGCAGGCCCAGGAATCATATCATAGAAAGAGCAAATCAGAAGCTTCATTCTGGATGGTTCTCAAGACCAGAGATGTTGCCATCCTACCTTTTCACCTAACCACAAATTCCTCCTAAACTTTCTTTGTTTGCTTTAGTGTACAAACTCCACATAGCAGCTCTTTGCCTCTTCTTTCTTTATCTGGTTGGCTACGTCAATCTTTTTCTCTTTCTCATTCATGGCATGGCCTGGTTTAAACTCATTGTATTTAAGTCCTTCCCTATTACCCTGTGTATAGCCCACTATTTCCCCATATTCTAGGGACACCACAAACCTCTCAGTCACCTCAGAGGCTATCCACCTTCTTCCTTTCCTTATCTCTGATAGGAAAGAAGGGATGACTTAATCAATTGATTGGTGTAGCATGAGTACCATTTGTGTCTTGCCACAATTGTACTGCTCAACTATTGATAGGAATGGTACCGTTAACCCTTTTACATTCAGATTTCTTTGCCAAATGTAATATTTATTTATACACATTGCTTTGAATTAATCATCCATTATCTTGTAGCTTTGATATTTCAGTGATGTGATTGTTTATTTTTAGAATGACATTGCAACATAGGTTGGAGAAGCCAGATCTAACTGGTTTCAACACAAAATAGGTAGAATATTTGGGCCGGATATGACTGGTTAAATACTAAAGGGTTAAACTATAAAGACCATTTCTGTGCAGTTCTTTCAATAATATTGAATAGTACCATTTCTGTTTATTTATTTATGCGCCCTTCTAAAGCTTAGCCAGGCTCATGGGCCCAGTTTTCCACAGCTGGACAGGACACCAGTCCATCGCTGTGTTACTCAAGAAACAGAAAGAAAGGTTAAGAGAAAGTTGGGGTGAAAGAGTACAATAGAGTACACCCCACCCACCCCTGCCGGAGCCTCGCGGAGCTTTAGGTGTTTTCGCTTAATAAACACACATTTTGCCCCGATTTAGACTTTTTATTTTTTGAAACTTGAAGATTATCAAATTAGATACTAGTGTAAGAAAAAAATTGATGTAGAATCCATTAGAAAAAAGAATATTGATGGTTAAACATCAATAATTATCCAGATATTTTATTAGCTACCTCAATTACAATCGGGTCGAAGTTGGGGAAAAACTCTTTGAAAAAAAAACTGTTATCTATGTTTCAAACTCTCTCTCATCTTCAATAACTACAATAATTATACTGACCAATTTTTACTCCTGAAGATGATGCAATGGTACAAAATGGGAATGCAAAACTTTCAATGTAATGATTGAAAATAAATAGGGAAAAAATAACAAGAAATCAGAAATTACTCATTTTGCCCCACTTCCATATGGTAATTTCAAGTGTTTGATAGAATGACGAAAAATATAGGGAAAAAATAAGAAAAAAAAAAGGTTTGATTTAAGGAAAAACATCTGAACATATATGCAATAATTCTAAAGTAGAAAAAATGTTTTTAGCTGTTGTGAGGTGTAGTTTTATAATTAAAAATAATTCAAAATTTAAATTTTGGAACATATTCTTTATTGACTTGTTCTATAAAATAAAACCAGTTTTCAATGCCACACTGAATTAAGTTTAGAAGTTGCAATGTATGTGTGTGCCTTTAATTGCAAGTGGTCAACTCAAGGTCATTGCTCAGTCATGTGTTGCAAGAAGGAATTTAACCAAGGGACAATAACTTTCTTTCTATCAATCTTTTTATCTTTATATACTTTCATACTTACACACACACACACACACACACACACACACACACACACACACAGATACATACATACAAACATACATTTTCAGGAGTGCTCTGTTGTTTCATTTTTCTCTGTCGTCTCTGCTTTTTAACTGAATTGGTGTCTCTAAAGTGGCAAAATCTATGGTTATTTATCATAAAGGTGAATCCATTACGCTTTTAAGAAGTCACGATACCTTTGTATATTGAAAGAGCCTCTTCATGCATGATTGCTGGGAGTTGAGTGCTACATACCCTTTGTAGCAGGGGGCCAGGGCAATTTCCCCCTTTGCCCCCTATAAGTCCGGCACTGAAGGCCACTACTCTATATTCAGTACATTTTAGCCACTTCAGGCAGACAAGAGACACCGGACAGCAGACACCAGGCTGAATACAAAGTTTTTTCCCGTAACAGTTCCAGACCCCAGCTAAGAACTCATTTGCATACAGCCAATCAGAGCTCAACTATCAAACTAATTTATGAGTGCATAACATGTGATGGGCGATAAGATAAGGTCACTTGGGGAAGGAATGACCATGCTTCTTTTCTCTTTTATTTTAAGAATGCTTGTTGTTCTTGTTCTTGTTTCAACCATGACTGCCTCTGCATAGTTATTTGTGTTGTTGTTTACTTTGTAAAACAGTAAGGGGAGAGGGTTGCTAGTACATCACCCTCTACCCACACTTTTCCCATGCACATCATTACCATATGGGGCCCTAACAAAATCCAATTATATGTATAGATGCAAATCTATCTAATTACTTGTCTCCTTCTAAAATCAGGAATAACTTGGCGAACTTGGTTGACTTACAAAAACGTTCTTCGTCTTGAGTTTACTTGGTAGAGTTTGTTTGTTAACTTGACAACAAGGTCAATGTGAGCTCTGATTAGTCGTATGCAAATGAGTTCATTACCGGGGCCCGGAACTCTCATGGGAAAAAAAAAATTTGCAGGCTGGACACAGAAGACGGAGATCAGTAGGCAGCAGCAAAACCAGCAGCTGGCTAGAGTGCTGTCAAAACACAAAAACAACGGACAGGCAGCAACTACAATACGCATCTCGACAGTGACTCCTATTACACCTGGTTCAAGAACAATAAGTTTCAAACTATCTCTGAATTTGTCGTTCATAGTAACGAGGACTTTTTGGTTTACGATAAAAATGTTGTTTTTTTTTAATCAAAAATATTCAACACATTTCAATGTTTTTTTATCGTAATAACCTTGTTGTAGGTAGTTAAAGTCAGCTGACTGGTTGGTGTTCCACCAGTTTTATGTCATTTTATTCCTAATGTCACACATTTCATTTGAGACTCATCAGAAAAGTCCATGCAGGTGAATGAAACCATCCTGTTAGGCATATCCCTTCATATCTCTCTCACGCTGAACTCTCAATATCCCAAGTACTATCAGAGTGCTATGCTCGTAGCTGTGCTGCAGATGTTTGAGCCGAAAGCAAGGTCTACGACACCTGGAAAATCTCAGCCACTCCCCCTATAATAAATTTTCCAACTTTGCAGAGTCCCTTTTCCTCCTCTTCTAAATAACGATGGTTCTATAAGAAGCAGCCCCATTGAGAAATACTACATACCCTTGGCCAATGCCATCCAAATTTCCCTCCTTCCACTCGATCAGGGACTCCACCCAACACACACACACACACCAAATATGAAAAATAACTCCCATTGCTTCAAAGAAGACTATTGACATGTCAATGTCTTTTTTATTACACTCAAACATTGCGTCTCACAACTCGTTCCCATACTCACCAAACTGGCTGTGTGGTAAGAAGTTTGCTTTCCAACCACACAGTTCTGGGTTCAGTTTCACTGTGTGATGTCTTTGGCTAGTGTCTTCTACTATAGCCTCGGGCTGACCAAAACCTTGTGGGTGGATTTGGTAGGCAGAAACTAAGAGTCTCATCGTATATGTGTCTGTCTGTATGTATGTCTATGTTTGTCTCCTCCCACTCATTGCTTGGTAACCGGTATTGGTGTATTTACGTCCCCGTAACTTAGCTGTTCAGCAAAAGAGATCAATAAACTAAGCACCAGGCTTTACAAAATCTAATACGTACTGGGGTCGACTCGTTAGACTAAAATTCTTCAACATGGCTGCAGTCTGAAACAAATAAAAGAAAAAATTTTGTAACCCTCTCTCTCTTTCTCTCTCTCTTTCTCTCTCTCTCTCTCTCTCTCTCTCTCTCTCTCTCTCTCTCTCTGGGGATGTAACCTGGCGAAAAGAGACAACCCCTTTCACTCAGCCAACTTTCTACTGCTCTTTCCTGCAACATCTCTAAGGTAACATAAGATAGTCATTAACAGTGTCGTTCTCTAGTTCAGCGAGCTGGCAGAATCGTTAGCATTCTGGGCAAAATGCTAAGTGGCATTTCACCAGTCTTAACATTCTGAGTTCAAATTCCACTGAGGTTGACTTTGCCTTTCATCCTTTTCGGGTTGATAAAATAAGTGCCAGTTGAGCACTGGGATCGATGTTTTTGACTTACCCCCTCCCCCGAAATTTGAAGCTAATAATGATGTTCTCTATCACTTTGAACCTCTCTTTCTCTCTCTCCCTCTCTCTCTCTCTGTATATATATATATATATATATATATATATATATATATTCGCCATGATAGATCGCTAACGACTACACACGTTTTTTTTTTCTCTCCCTGTTTCTTTCTGTGTTCCTTTCTGTGGAAGAGCATAGGCTCGAAACATTAAGACTTTTTCACTTCCCGAGCGTTAAACTAATATATCTGTTTGTCTACAGCACCTGTCTTCGTCTGTTGTTTTTTTTTTTTGTGAATTCTCCCTATATACATATGTATGTGTCTGTGTGTGTGTGTGTATGTATATATATATATATATATATATATATATATATATATATATATTATTTTGTTTAAAAGAGTTCCAACACTGTCTGTTTTTTATGTTTTATTTATATTCCCGCAAAACCAATGTGGGATATAGAATATGGAATATACAATACATAATATAAAATAAAAATGGATGGTACTATGAAATAAAGTATTGAATGTCTTATTGAATATATGGAATATGTCTTATTGAATAGATGAAATATTGAGTGTTCAATATAAAGGATTAAATATATAAAGGCGAATATGTATTTTCTATACCTTGTGGTATTTCATATTTTCTATACCTTGTGGTATTTCATCATGGCCGGTATGACAGACTTCGGCCATGATGAAATACCACAAGGTATAGAAACCCTTTCATAAAAAGTACAACCCGAACGACAGGCATAAAATCACTACGGCCCACAGGTGCTGTCTCGTTTTTCTGCTTTATCTATCACAACTATAATGGCTTCTGACCTCGGAGTTGTCTAGGTTCTTGCCACTACTATCCTTATACACCCGAATATCCTCCTCTCATAACCTTTGTTATGTCCAAACTCACCAAGAACCTTCACCCAGTAACTTCCTCCACGAACATCGGCTCTCTGGTTTTCTCTTTGCCCTCATATCTTTACTGCAAGTGTTGGCTCACAACAGTGCACAACAAACATGATTATCATTAATCTTACTGATCTAGGAAACCCACTTCCTTTCCTCCGCCAAATTTTCATATGTTGTCTGGATTTATATATTTTATATATTAATAATTCTCTTTCTAAAGGTAGTGGAACTAGCAGAATCATTACCACACCGGGCAAAATGCTTAGCGGTATTTCGTCAATCTTTACTTTCTGAGTTTAAATGCCGTCAAGGTTGACTTTGTCTTTCATCCTTTCGGGGTCGATAAAATAAGTACCAGTTGAGAACTGGAGTCGATGTAATCGACTTACTCCCTCCCCCAAAATTGTTGGCCTTGTGCCAAAATTTGTAAGCAATAATTCTCTTTCTAAAACATTGTTTTATTAACATTAAGATAGCGGGCGTTGTCTGTACAATACGCTGGTGTCGGTTTCCAGATTTTGGGGAAAATTGTATGATTTCCGCATCAAAATAGGTTGGACAAATCCCTGCTTTCAGTGAACCTTGATATATAATTATTGGAATAGTCTGACGCTAGATACGTGTTTTGAAAAGCCTATCAATAATGACGTAATAGTTATATCTAAATACATCATCAATGTGTGTGTCTGTGTTTGTGCGCGCGTGTATGTATGAATGTGTGTTAATATGTGTATGGTGTGTGTAATATGACGAAATAGTTAAAAGACTAACAGTAAAAATGCTGAAAAGGGTTTGTCATTTGGATCACGTGACTAACTTTATTTAAAGCCTCGTTTTGCGAAGATCATCCACAGAACATATTCCTTAGAACAGTAATCAGGTACGTTTGGGGAACGATTTCAAATGGCTTTCTCTAAAGCGACTTTAAAATATTTGATTGGAATCAACTCGGATATTTCTAGCAATGTTTTTTATCTTGATGAACGAACTATCTTTTATACGTGTGGTTGTTATTGTGTCTTTTTTAACACCGAACAGAAAACCATGCGATTTCTCATAGCATCAGAGAAAGGAGCCGAAATAACTGCAATGACTGTATGTCCTAGACGTAACTATTCGGCCGTTGCTTTGGATTCCGATAAACCATCTGTAAACATTCTTGATTTGATAACTAAGCGGAAAATGAAAACTTTAGTTTGCCAAGTATTGCATTCTTGTAAGATCGTTAGTTTGTCTTTTTCATCTACTTCCCGATATCTTGTGGCCATATGTGACGACCCATCACGAACCTTACTTTACTGGTCATGGAAAAGATCGAAACTACTTCTCTCGACCAAAGTGACAGTTTCTGTTGCACCGGAGATTCTTCATTGCGTTAGTTTCAACCCTCAGACACATCTCAACGTGTATGTATTTGGCAACAAGTTTCTTAAATTGTTCCGCTTCGAAGGATGCAAAAACAAACAGTTCAATTTTCCGACGATCGTACCTCAAGATTTCAAATGCTATTGCTGGGATGCGAACCAACGTCTTTTGGTGGGTACAGGCAGTGGCCGAGTGTTGTTTATCGAAGATAAAGATTTAAGACTTGACTTTAATGTATTCCAATATACGTATGTTTCCGACGAATCCGTCAAGTCGTACGGAGTAACGGCTATTACCAGTTATTCTAAAGGGTTTATTACAGCGTGTGGTAAATGTGTGCACTTTTTTGAAAGGATTGAGGCCAAGGATACTTACAAGTTTGTCAGGAGTGTTTTTCTGCCGTCAGATGGTTTGGAAAAAAGTGACCTGTGTGACCAGATTATAAAATGGATGATGGTGAATCCATCGGATGACGTTCTTGCTATTAGCACCAATATGAAACAACTGTATTCCACAAAAATTTATCCACGGGAAACAAAACATACGAATAAAGTAATTGTGTTTGATGTTTTAGTGCATCCTTTCCATTATAAATCTGTCACTGGATGTTGTGTCTGTTTATGGAAACCTTTCTTTGCAACCAGCTCGCTAGACGGTTCTATAAAACTATGGAACTACAAAACGTGTAGCTTAGAATTTTCTCGAGATTTTTCATCAGAAGTCTACAGCATATCTGTGCACCCAATGGGACTATTTCTTCTGGCAGGCTTCAGCGACAAATTACGTTTCATGTATATTCGTAAGAACGACTTCAAACAGTTTAAGGAATTCGATATCCGCATGTGTACGCATTGCAACTTCAGTCGAGGTGGTCACATGTTCGCAGCGGTCAGCAATCGCGTCATACTGGTGTACTCGGCGATTAATTTCGAAAAGCTAGCTAAACTAAAAGGTCACAACGGCAAAATTCAAACTACCGTCTGGTGTGTGGATGACAATAATCTTATCTCATGCGACATGGATGGAGCAGTTTACGAATGGGAAATAAGAACCGAGAAGCGAATTTGTCAGTGTATCTTGAAATCATGCTCTCATCATGATCTTACAATAAATTTCGACAAGAAATTATACGTCGTTGATTCGGATTATTCTTTGAAAGAAATCTACAAGTCTCACGTAATACGAACATTGCTGACGGATAAGGTTCTTTTCACATCAATTGCTCTGTCATGGTCCAATACAATGCTATTTGTAGGAACTAATAATGGTCATATAAGAAGTTTGGAGTATCCTGTAACGTTAAGTGGAAAATATCTTGATTATCCTTGTCATAGTCTCGAAACTACACACGTGATTTTTACACCTGATGATCGATATTTAATTTCAACATCAACAGATTCTTCGATTGCAATATGGAACGTTACTGATTTTGAAGGTCGAAATTTCAAACGAGACATGAGTACCATTTGGACCGAAGAAGTTTTAATTCCGAGCGAAAAGTTGAAAGCAAAAAATTCTTCAATTTTAAATCTGAAATTGCGTGTAGAAAACCTTTCCAATGAAAACTCGTACCAATTGTATCTCAGAGACATAAGCTACAACGACAAAATAAAAGAGATATGCGGAAATTATATTCAAGAAAAAGAAAATTTGGAAACCAAAAATGAAATTCTAGCGAGCGATAAAGTCAGAGAAAATGCTAAGTATGACAAACAAATGGCAAAACTTGTTGATAGTCATTGCACAGAAGTAGAGTCCCTCAATCGTGCTAGTGATAGGAAGTTATTGGATGAATGTGAAAAATTGAAGACCCTCCGTACAAGATTAACGACACTACTAGAAGAACAGGAGCAAGAAGAACAAGATATGGTAGAAAAACATGAACATCTAGAAAAACAGTTGAGAGAAGAATACAAAAAGAAATTCGAAGATTTAGAAAAAGAAATTGGTCAATACGAGGAAGAAATTTTGATAAAGCAGAAAGAACACAATAAAGCCGAGAAACAGATAGAGAGGGATGCCGAAGTAGAATATATCAACAAAAAAACTGAATATGAGAAACAGTTATATATCGAGAGGCATGCTAATTTTGAAACGAGAGACCAAAATGACATTTTGAGGAAGAAACTCTTAGCTTTCCCCAAAGAACTAAAAGAAAGTGAAGATGAATGCCACAAACACAAAATGGAAGTAAAAAGACTAAACATTGTTAAGAATAATCTGGAGAAAGATGTACATCACTTGTTAAATGAACTAGAGATCCAATGCCAAGGGCTAAATGATGAAGAAAGACGTTTTTTTGACCTGAAGTTGACGAATCACAATATCGATGTGTCAAAATGTGAACTGGAATGTAAAAATATCACCGAATTGAAACGCCAAATCGAAGCGAGGGAGACAGCAATCGATAACTTGAAAAAGCAGGTCAGCGCCATGGAAACCGAACTGGGATACTTTACACGCCAGTTTGTCACCATGGGCCAGTCGATAGCAGAAACGAAAGAGAAATTAGTAGCCGCCTCACAAGAACTGGACCAAGTACGCACGATGCTGCACAAAAAAACAGCCGTGTTGAACAGCTTTTGCTCTGATCTTTTCAATTGCATGACCTTCATACGAGAACCGCAGAAGCTGAAGAACAACATCAAATCTCTTTATAGAAATTACATCGCGAGGAATGATGACAAGATTGTCGTTACAGATCCCGGCGTACAAATGGAATGGAGTCGGCAACGGAACCATTTCGAATACACAATACACAAAGTAAAACATCAGTTGAACAGCACCACAAAACAGGTTTCTCGAGATACTAATCGCTTGCTAACGAAATGCAATTACATAGGAGAAATATTGCAGAAAACCAGATATCAAAACTATCGTTTGCATTCGATACTCGGGGGAGCTAAATGAAAACTATGTATTGGATCCTGTTTATTGATCATCTCACTTTAATCATTTGAATGAAACGAAACGAATCATATGTTGCAATATATCTGTTTTGCATAGAGAAAAACTGCTGTGAAGCAACAATTTTTTTATAATATTGTTATAACTAATAAAGTTAATCTCACCGAAGTCTTTCATTTCAATAGCTTGATGACGACCTGCCGACACTTGATCAGATTCTTCCCTGCCTCCCGTGCGCGACACCTTCACCATTAACAGTTCCAGTCCCGTTAGCGCAGTTGTGGCTGTTATTTAATTTTTACACTACTTATTTAGAGGTGGAATTTGTAAAGTCGTGCAATCACCAGTATTTTTATCGTGACACCATCATCAGGTGAGTTGGTAGCCAAGGCTCCGAGAGTCCACACCCACCCTCCTGTACACTGTTTTTAGTGCCAGTCTCATTCAATCCATTTTTTTATATCTTCGTATTTGACATTCTAAGAATTTTGGTGTTGAGGTAGCACAACACACGGAGTTTTTTTTATTGAGTCACCTTCTCCAGAGGGATTGCAGACCAAGGTTAAAGGGACCCCTGCTCCCATGAGACAGGCTTAACTCCGCCGGACGCCAACCTGGTGACCTGAAGATAATTATTATTATTTATTTATTATTATTATTAATAATAATAAATAATAAAAATAAATAATAATAATGACAATACGAAGTAATAATAATAATAATAATAAATACTAAAAATAATAATAATAATAATAATAATAATAATAATAATAATAATAATAATAATAAATCATAATAATAATTAATAATAATAATAAATAATAAATCATAATAATAATTAATAATAATAACAATAAATAATAAATAAAAATAATGAATAATAATAAAAATAATAAACAATAGAAATAATAACAAATAAA
>NC_142950.1:12233029-12258029 GCF_046866305.1 Octopus bimaculoides
ATTTATTATTATTATTATAATTTATTATTATTTTTATTATTTATTATTATTAATATTATTATTTTTATTATTTATCATTATTATTATTTACTATTTATTATTATTATTATTAACTATTTATTATTTTTATTATTTATTTTTATTGATTTTTATTTATTATTAATTTCATTATTTATTTTTATTAATTATTATTTTCATTTATTATTATTATTATTGTTAATTTTTATTTCTTATTTTTATTTATCATTACTTTTATTATTTATTATTATTATCATTATTATTAGTAATTATTATCATTATTATTATTAGTAATTATTATTATTATTATGTATTATTATTAATTTTTGTTAATTATTTAGTATTATTATTATTATTTCATTATCATTATTATTATTATTAATTATTATTATTATTATTATTATTATTATTATTATTCATTATTAATATTAATTTTATTGTTATTATTATTATTATTATTATTATTTATTTTTATTATTTATTATTATTATTATTTCGTATTATTTTTTCATTATATTTATTATTAATTATTATTAAATTTTAGTATTTTCATTATATTTTGTTATTTCTTATTATTTTTATTATTCATTATTTATTTTTATTTATTTTATTTATTATTAATATCATTATTTAGTTTTATTATCTATTATTTTTATTTATTATTAGTAATAATAATTATTATTATTATTATTATTATTGTTAATTTTTATTATTTATTATTATTTTTAATATTTATTATTATTAATTATTACTATTGTTATTATTGATTATTATTTATTATTATTATCATTTATTATTTATTATTACTATTATTTTTTTTTTGATTTTTATTTATTATTAATATCATTATGTATTTTTATTAATTAATATTTTCATTTATCATTAGTGATTATTATTATTATTATTATTGTTAATTTTTATTCTTTATTATTATTATTTATTATTAATTTTATTATTTATTATTATTAATTATTACTATTTTTTATATTTATTTTAATTTATTATTATTATTTATTTTTATTAATTTTCATTTATTATTAATAATATTATTTATTATTATTAATTATTATTATCATTAATATTATTAATTATTATTATTATTTATGTTTATTATTATTAATTATTGTTAATTATTTAGTATTATTACTATTATTATTATTAATTATTATTATTAATCATTGTTATTATTATTTAATTATTATTATTATCATTATTATTATAAATTATTTAGTATTATTATTATTATTATTATTATTATTATTATGATTATTTATTATTATTATTATTAATTATTGTGAATCATTTAGTATTATTGTTATTATTATTTAATTATTATTATTATTCTTATTATTAAAGCGGCAAGCTTAATAAATAATAATAATAATACTTAATAATAATAAATAATAAATAGTAATAATAATAATAAATAACAATATTATTTTTTTATTTATTTATTATTATTATTTATTATTATTACCATTTATTATTTATTATTATCATTATTATGATTTATTATTATCATTATTACTATTTATTATTTATTTTTATAACTATATATCATTTATTAATAATTATTATTATTAATAATTATTATTATTATTAATAATTATTATTATTATTATTATTATTATTAATTATTTATTTATTTATTATTATTATTGTTATTATTATTATTATCATCATCACGAAAGTGGCGAGCTGGCAGAATCGGTAGCACGCCGGGCGAAATGCTTAGAGGTATTTCGTCTGTTTTTACGTTCTGAGTTCAAATTCCTCAGAGTCATCCTTCGGGGTCGATAAATTAAGTACCGGTGATACACTGTGGTCAATCTAATGGACTTGCTTTCTCTTCCGAACTTGTTGGCTTGTACCAAAATTCGAAACTAATGTAGATGTTGGTTGGCTGGTTGATTGACTGTTTGGTTGGCTCGTTGGTTGGTTGGTTGTCTTCTTCATTCACGCTTGACATCGTATAGTGAGAAGCGAAGCGTAAAAAAAATAGACAGATAGAAAGAGAGAGAGAGAGAGAGAGAGAGAGAGAGAGAGAGAGAGAGAGAATTAGCATAATAAGAAGTGGAAGACGAATGTCTGATAACTTGCTGGAAAACACACATTTGTTAAATGAAATATTACAGGGATACTTTTTCAACGGAGTCCTTTGTGACAACAATAAAATTATAATAATAATAATAATAATGATAATAATAATAATAAATAATATATGTATATATATATATATATATAATATGCATGTGTAAGAGGTATATTCTTTATGTTGCATGTCTCGTTTCTGTTTTTTTTTTTCGTTGTTAAGTACCATTTGAAGCAATATATATATATATATATATATATATATATATATATATATATATATATATATATATATATATATATATATGTGTGTGTGTGTGTGTGTGTGTGTGTGTAGAGTGTTAGGTGTGATGTTCAGAAGTAAATATTGAAAAAAAAGTCGTCAGAATTTTGGAATAACTTCTTTCATTTATTTCATACATATATTAGCTCTTTCGTTCGTCTTTCGAACTTGTCAAATATAATTCTGTGAAAATACAGAGATCTTGCTTATTTATAAAAAAACAGGTGTTTTTGGAGGTTTTGTTTATAACAGAACATTGTTTTGTTTATATATATATATATATTGCTTCAAATGGTACTTAATTTATCGACCCCGAAAGAATGAAAGGCAAAGTCGACCTCAGCGGAATTTGAGCACAGAACCTTAAGACGGACGAAATGTGGCCACGGAAAAATGCTTAGCCGCATTTCGTCCGTCTTTACGTTAACGTTAACGTTAATTTCTATTAATCGTTAACGTTAATTTCTATTATAGGAAAAAAAATAATTAAAAATCAGCTTTTGCTCTAAAACCACCTAAAAACACATTTAAAAGTGTCAAAACTATAAAATCCGTTGACTTCGATTGAATTGAATAGCTCAAGTTGACTCGAATTAACAGAAGATAAATGTATCGGAAATTAATTAGTTCGATAATGACTTCCAAAGTTAATTAGTCCGATAATGACTTCCAAAGTTAACTTCGAAGTTTATTCGTTAACGAAAATGTTAACTTTGTAGTGTAAAGTCGGGTGAAATTCCCATCTCCCTTTATTATATATACATGTATTCGAACGTAGCAGGGAACAGCTAACCTTTTTCCCGCTATTTGGATCCCGTTGTGTCCACTTCTCTGATTGGTTGGTATTGACGCAATTTGTCTCCTACTCGATTGCGCCAATTTGCCGCGTATAACCATTCGAAGGCTCTAAATACGATCACGTAGGACAGTCTGTTTACCACCCTGTTTTGAGCCTACTACTCCTTGTAAAAAAAACTCAGCTTTTCCTCGTTTCGAAGTCTTTGGTTCCAAACCTTTTAAGGTCTAACCACTGACCACAAGATACAGCCAGTTCCAGCGACAACGCCAGACGGCAACACCACCACAGCAGCTACGTTGAGACTTACCAACTTCTCGTTCAATAGCATTCACGTCTCCCTTACAACTTCGTTAATTAACGATTAACGGATTAACGGTTTGGCAATATACAAATGAAAATTTTGTTTTATTTGCTTTCACTTTAAGGTAATATATATTTTTTCTTTTGAATACTAATATTCATTTCATTATTTTGTATAAGTACCAAAACGTTTGATAAAAAATAAATTGTTATTATTGTATGCATGCCATATTTCTTGATATTACCTATTTGTGGCAAAAGTATGCTTTCAAAGTTACTCGTCATATTGCAGGGTAAAAAAACAGTTATGCCTATATACTTTCCAGAAACAGGATATTTTGACAATCAAACAATGTCTGTGTAGACAACAGTCTTCGTGAATCTAACATTTTTTATTATTGGAACGCCTGCGATATCTTGATGCTGTTATAAGGATTTGAATCACAATTTTGAAATTATTAGTTTACGATAATGAGTAAGTCACAACAGTTTCACGTGATTGATCTAAAAATCGACAAATCAGCTTCAAGCTGTGGCGTAGACGACTTCTCGAATGTTCTAGAGATTCGTACCCTTTTTCCCTGGTTAAACAGTTTGCCATCTAAGTCACGGCAGACCGTAGTTAACCTTCAAGCAAGACACATCACAGTTCTCTTTTCCAAGCATGAACAATGTGCGGTGGTTTTTGTATCTGTATTGTTTTATCTTCCAGGTAGCTAATTTCTAAGCCAACACAGTAAATCTATTCCTTCTTACTATTCTGATAACCAGTGAATCTAATAATTTGTGTATTTATATGCACAGTTTTCTGTCAGTAAAATATGGTTGAACGTTCGCAAGTTTGCTTTATGTTACTACATTCAGCCAGCCTGATCTTTCATTCGACTAAAGGAATACAACATCATTCTTTCTCTTGACCAACGAAGCGACGATGGTCTTCAGCATACACAAAAATACTCAGAACCAGCGACAGTGTAATAAATTGATTTTGATCAGGAACAAAAATCTTTAGGTGTAATGGAGCCTCCACCGAACTCTTCTAGAAGCAACATGCATCTGACCAAGAGTAAAAGCTATTAAAGGGAGATTAATGCCATCGCGTTTTAATAAACTTTGCCCTTGACTTTAGTTTATGGACATGGCAGATCTGATTGTGAATTAACGCCATCTTAAAAAGGGAAGAGCAAATCTGCGGCGGACGGTTAAAGGTTGATAAGGAAACGTTTGGTTTGGAAACATGTTTCTAAATCCCTTAACATTTACGGATCTTGATGGATTAACAAACATTATTTCTGTCCAAACTATTAGAGTCGATATAATGACCTAGGAATTCCAGAGAGGTCTGTCCAAAAACACATTTATCGGGGTTGATTCACACATTGTAGGTGCGAAGACGCTGAAAAAGTTGAGATAAGTGTTGGAGGTGATTTTTACGCGTGTCGCTAGCTATGAGCATATAGGAAAGTTGGTTATACATCATTAGATGTATACCTGACTTTCCTATATAAAATTAAGAATATAACGGAACGCTGAACTCCGGACTATCAACTTAAACAACATTTATTCAGGTGGTAAATATATACATCTTTAGCTCTTGTTGACAGTTGTTACAGCTTCTGTGTGTGTGAGTATATTTGTTTGGACGTTGTTATGTAGATGTAAGCGAGCTGTCGAGTGTAAGTCCGAAAGATGGAGAGTGACAGCTAAACACGTAAAGAGACTGTCTCCAGGTTGGAATGTTGGAGACACTGCTTGACACGTCCATGCTCTATTGCTGGCCAGCAAGAAAGAGAATGAATTGAGCGGGAACGCTTGGTTGTTGAATTGCACGCATGCGTGAGACTACGCATGCGCACAGCGTTACTACAAGCAAATCATCGACGTAAGCGAACACACAGTCAAGTCCACGGGCAACTTCGTCAATAAACCTCTGGAATGTACTCGTTACATTCTGAAAACCGAAGCTCATAAAACAGGAACTCGAAATTTCCAAAAAAGGGTGGTAACGGCAGTTTTTGGAATGTCGTCAGGGTTCATCGGAATTTGATGATAAGCCCGGATGAGGTCAACCTTGGAAAAAATAGTACAACCATGCAAGTTTGAAGAAAAATCCCGGAGATTCCTTATCGGATAGCGATCGGGAACAGTAACCGCATTCAAACGTCTGTTATCTCCCACCGGGCGAAAATCTGAATCCCCTTTCCGTGCCAAATGCAGAGGAGATGTCTACGAAATCCACTCGTAAGGCTTTGGTCGGCCCGAGGCGATAGTAGAAGACACTTGCCCAAGGTGCCACGCAGTGGGACTGAACCCGGAACCATGTGGACATCGTATGGTAATTGTAAAATGATTGTCACTGTCATACGAGAGGATGCTGAAAAGTTCCTGGTTCTGAGTAAAAGAAAATACGCGAGTTAATTATGATTTTATTCAACATATTCCCGTTTCAGATTCACACACTTATTGCAACGGTCCTTCAGTTTTTGTAAGCCCTGTAAAAGAAATCGGAAGGTTGAGTTTCCAACCAGGCCTTTCACGACCTCTTAAAGCCAGGAACGTTTCAGTGGCCCCTCGTACAAGCAATGTCATTTATTTCCAGCATTCTGTGCAAACACGTCTGGCCATAAGGAAATATAACCTTCCTTGGAAACGGGTGCGGCTTGGCGACAGAAAGGACATCCGCCGTAAAAAAAAATCTGCCTCAATAAACTCCGTCTGACCCATATAATCATGGAAAAGTGGGCGCTAAAACGAAGATGATGATAATGGTGGTGACGATGATGTCATCCGTATTGTGACATAATAAATCTGCTGTAATAATCGTAACGTCGTATTCATGTGTATGTTACTGTCTTTTCGTTTCGTTTCTTTCCTTTGTCATAGTATAAACTGTACTCATACTTTAGCGCGCGCGTGTGTATATATGTATGTATATATATGTGTGTGTATATATGTATATGTATATATAGAGAGAGAGATGCATGTGTATATGTATATATATACAGAGAGAAGGTGTGTGTGTGTGTGTAGATAGATAGATAGATAGATAGATAGATAGATAGATAGATAGATAGATATGTGTATGTATATAATCTTAGGAACAATAATCTAGCAAGTTTGGGAAAACGTTTTCAAATGTCTATCTCTACAGCAACATTAAAATATTTGTCCGGGGTTAACGCGGATATTTTTACGAATGTCTTTTATTTCGATGAGCAGACAATCCTTTATTCGTGCGGTTGTCACTGTGTTTTATATAACATCGAAGAAAAGACAATGAAGTTATTCAAAACCTCACAGAAAGGGTCTGAAATAACTGCTATTGCTATAACTACTAAACGCAATTATACGGCCATTGCTTTGAAATGCGACACACCAACGGTAAACATTTTTGAATTGTACACATCACGGAAAAAGAAGTCGTTAGTTTACCCAGAATTACATTCTTCCAAGATCATAAGTTTGTGTTTCTCGTCCGATTCTCGTTATCTCATCGCCCTATGTGATGACCTATTAGGAACATTGCTTTACTGGGCGTGGGAAAAATCGAAATTGCTTATATCAACCAATGTCACGATATCAGATGTGCCGGAGGTGCTTTATCATGTTACTTTTAACCCTCAAGATAATCTCCAATTGTATGTGTTTGGCAAAGGACATCTAAAATCGTTCCGCGTCGCGGAAGGCACTGTGAATCATTTTAATTTCCCCAAAATCGAAAGTCAAGATTTCAGATGCTATTGCTGGGATAAGAACTATCGTCTTTTGGTGGGTACAAACACCGCCCGAGTGTTGTTTATCGAAGGTACGGATTTAGTAATTGATTTTAAGATATATCAATATTTGGGTACTTCTGACGAATCTGTAATGAGCCACGGAGTAACAGCAATCACCACTTACTCTAAAGGATTTATTACAGCGTGTGGTACGAAATGTGTACAGTTTTTTGGAAGAATTGAAGATAAGGATACTTACGAGTTTGTCAGGAATGTTTGGTTGCCGTCAGATGTTTTGGAAAGTTGCCAGCTATGCAAACAAATTATAAAGTGGATGGTGGTGAATCCATCGGAGGACGTTCTCGTTATAATCACCGATATGAAACAATTGTATTCTACGGGCATTGTTGAGCCTGAAATGAAATGTATGAGTCAAGCGAGTGAGTTTGATGTCTTAGTTCAACCTTTCCATTTTAAACCTATCACTGGATGTTGTGTTTGTTCGTGGAAACCTTTCATTGCAACCAGCTCTCTGGACGGTTCTATAAAACTCTGGAACTACGAAACATTTAGCTTAGAATTTTCTAAAGACTTTTCAGAAGAAGTCTACAGCATATCTATGCACCCAATGGGATTATTTCTTCTGGCAGGCTTCAACGACAAATTACGATTCATGCATATCCTTATGGATGATTTGAAATCGTTTCAAGAATTCAATATCCGTATGTGTACACATTGCAACTTCAGCCGAGGTGGTCAGATGTTCGCAGCGGTCAACAACAACTTTATACAGGTATACTCATCGATTACTTTCGAAATGGTGGCTAACCTGAAAGGTCACAACGACAAAGTTCAAACTACCGCCTGGTTTATGGATGATAATCACCTTATTTCATGCGGTTTGGATGGAGCAGTTTATGACTGGGAATTAAAAACCGGGAAGCGAATCGGTCAGTGCGTCTTGAAATCCTGTGCCTATAACGATGTTGTTATTAATCCCGTGAACAAGAATGTTTATGCCGTCGGCTCGGATAATTCTTTGAAAGAAATCCACGAGTCGGATATATTGCGAACGTTTCCAACGAGTGGCGTTGTTTTCACATCAATTGCTCTGTCATCTTCCAATACTCGGTTATTTGTAGGAACTAATAATGGTTATATAAAAGCCATCGAGTATCCTCCAACGCTAAGTGGAAAATTGTTTGATTATCCTTGTCATAGTCTCGAGGTTACACACCTGGTTTTTACGACTGATGATCGATATTTGATATCAGTATCGAAAGATGCTACGATCGCACTTTGGAAGGTCAACGAATCTGAAAGTTGGTCTTCGAAGCGGAAAGCCATTTACTGTGAAGAGATTTTAATACCAATATCTGGTTTGGAAGAAAAAAACTGTTTACTTGCAGAACTGAATTCTCGCGTGGACGAACTTGTTATGGAAAACAAATTCCAAATGCACTTCAAGGATATGCACTATAACGATAACATAAAAGAGACGACCGAGATATTTATTCAGGAAATAGAGGAGTTGAAAGCTAAAAACGAAATTTTACAGAAGGATAAAAACGCACAAGAATCGAAGCACTGTCAAGAATTATTAGATGTAAGCTCAAAGAACTACAATGAATTGCAGAAGATGGAGTTTGTCAGCGATAAGAAGCTAATACAGGAATACGAGAAGTATTCCTATCTTTACAACAACGTAGTGAAACAAGAAGAGAGTCACAAGAAACGGATACGAGAACTGCAAGAAAAACAAGAACGTATAAGAGAAAATATGACTCAGCAATACGAAAATAAGATTAAGATTTTGAAAAATAGACTTGACCGATGTCATGAAGAGCTTTTTCTGAAACAGAAAGAACACGAAGAAGTGACAAAACAAGCAGAAAAGGATGCTGATATGGAAATCGATTTCACAGTACGAAATTACAAACAACAGTTGGTTGACGAGCAAAAATCCAATTCTAAAATAAAAGACGAAAATAATATTTTGAAGAAGAAGCTCTTATCTTTCCCCAAAGAACTAAAAGAAAGCAAAGAAGAGTGCAAGAAGTACAAGGCGGAGATAAAGAGACTGAACATTATTATATATTGTCTGGATAAAGATATAGAACATTTGCAATCGGAGCTGCGTACCCAAGATGAGGGACTTCAGGACGAAGAGAAATACTTCTATGAATCGAAATTGAAAAACCACGCACTCGAGATGCTGAAATGTGAACTAGAATATAAAAAGATTATCGATCTGAGACAGCATATTGAACAGAGGGAGACAGAAATCTGTGACATGAAAGAGCAAATCAAAGCTATGCAAAGGGAGCTGGAAAATTTCACTCATCAGTTTATCATTATGGACCGCGCAACAGCAGACACGAAACAGAAACTAGCGGCCACTTCTCAAGAATTGGACAAAGAACGTACAGAGCTGCACAAAAAAACAGCTTTGTTAGACAGGTTCCTCGCCGACCTTATTGATTGCACATCTTTCATACAAGATCCGCTGAGACTGAAGAGCAGCGTCAAATTGCTTTATCAAAAATACATTGACAAGAATGTCGGTAAGATCGCCGCTACAGATCCCAACATACAGATAGAATGGGGTAAACAGCGGAACCATTTCGAATACAGCATACATACACTAAAGAGTGACTTGAATAACACCGTGAGAATGGCTTCACTGGAAAACGAGGTCCTGGTAAACGAATGCAGTAAAATGGGAGATGCATTAAAGTGGGAGAGAGAGAAAAGCCGTCGATATCTGAATTTAGTAGAACGAACTCAATGAAACAAAAAAATGAAAATAGATCTACTTTGTTGATCTTGGGATTTTTATCATTTGAGCGAAACAAAATGAATTATATGTTGTAACTTGCCCGTTTTTAATGTGAGTGATAAAAACTGTGTTCTGAAGTGAGAATTTTGTTGTTGATTTTGTTGCTAACTTATAAAAGCCAATCTCACCGAGGTCCAATTTGTCTTTTGTCTTATCATTCACGGGTCAACGAAATAACGTACCAGTCAAATACTGAGGTCAATGTAATCGACTACACCCTTCCTCTTAAATTCCATGTCGTCTGCCTTAGGCTAAAACAGTGTCGAGCTGTTAGATAAATTCGTTTGTTGTTGTTGTTGTTTTCTATCGGCGGCGGCGGCGGCAAGTGAGACGATATAAAAACCATCCGCCAGTTTCGACAGTGACAATTCCAGTCGAGAAAATCCAAGATAATGAATTATAGTGTCGCACTATCGCCGATATGATATCACTAACAAAGGCCAAACTGTGATATCACTAACAGAGGCCAAACTGTGATATCACTAACAGAGGCCAAACTATGTCCTACAACATTATTACCTGACCTGTTTTAATAGGTGACACAGAAACTAAAAAAATCTTTGTTGTTATTATTGTTGCTGCTGCTCTTGTTGTTGTCAAGACATACAACAGCTATAATTAAAGAGACTTGTCAGCCCACCCCGTGGTAACGACAGACAAAACGGCTAAGGCGTTGCTCCGGAGGATGGCGAGGTCAGATGCGCTGAAACAGCCACTCCGATTTACTGGGCTCGCACTTGCGGATTACCATCTCTACCCACAAAAGCAGTGAGCAGGGACGTAGTCCGGGGTAGGGGGCGCAACAACGCTGGAGGTATCCACTGTGACAGGCTCGACCACAAACCTATCAGAGTGACTGATACTTGGACATTTTGCCTTTGTCGGCTTGGCGAGCAGCGAGGCCTGGGCTGGCAACCTAACACACAATGTTACCGCAGGAGAAGGTGTCGCAGATGAGGGGTCTACAATGGCAGGACGGAAGAACTGACATGCCTTGTAGCCTTTTTACCGTCCCCTTCTGTCCAACCTCAAGCTACGAAGAAAATCTTGCGGCGTCTGGGGCCGACTCCAGATATAGTAACCAAGGGAAATAAATTCAAAGATTAAGATTAGAGTTACATCCCTTAGAAAAGATAGTGAAAGAGAAATGGAAGAACGTGCTACCAATATATTTCAAATTTTGGTACGAAGCCAGCAGTAATTTCGCGGGTGTGGGGTTGTGAATTACATCGATCCCAGTGTTCAACAAGTACTTATTTTATCAACTTCGAAAGGATGAAAGACAAAGTCGACCTTGGCGGAATTTGAACTCAGAACATAAAGACGGACGAAATGCCGCTTTGAATTTTACCCAGCGTGCTAACCATTTTGCCACCTCGTCCCCTTTACCAATACATACATTGATTTCAAATTTTGGCACAAGGTCAACAATTTCGGTGAGAAGTGGATTGCATTGACCCTAGTCTTTCACCGAGCCACTAAGTTACAGTGACCTAAACAAACACCGGCCGTCAAGCGGGTGAGGAGAAGAGCTTCCATATTTCTCGAGTGTTTATTGGTATGGTTTAATTTCGCGATAACCCATTACCAGGTTCGCAAAAGAAGATGCAGTCCGTGTTCCCAATGCTGTCCCCGATTTTTGTAGGAAGTAGTCATTATTAAATATAAAATAATTGGATCTTTTTTAAAACGGGGGCCACATTTTTCATTAACAAAACACTTTGAAACTTGGAACACTGGTAGAATGTGTCATATAAAACATCTTTTTCTCTTAGTCTTCTTTAAAAAAAAAGAAATCCATAAGTTATTCCATGTTAAAGTTGTCGTATTTCTGTAATTTCAACCAATCACTGACGTCCATTCAGCCGATATACATTAAGTGCCGACTACATAAACAAACGATTCTGAAACAATTAACCCTAACCCTAACCCTACGGTTAGGGTTAAAGCAAATTTAAAATGAAAAAAGCAAATAAAACGAAGGTATGGAGATTAAATACGCTTTACATCGCTTAATCAGCCAAAGGAGTAAATATAAACAACTGAATACTTGTCAGTGATTGGTTGAAATTATCGAAATAAGACAATTTTTTACATGAAATAAATTCGAATACAAAAATATTTTTCTGTTCTATAACACAAAATAGATAAGTATACGAAGTTTGAAAGTCTTTCCGTACCAAAAACACTACGTAAAACATTAATGAAAAATGTGGCCCCCGTTTTAAAATGGATCCCAATAATTGTTCTCTAGGATAAATCTTAGACTTTCTATTATGAGTTCTTTTTTGATGCGAGAGGGGAGTTCATAGGTGTAGTTGTCTAACCAGAATGATTGCCTCTATTCCTAGGGTGTGGGGGATGTTTGAATATAGATTGACCACGTCAAAGGATACTAGCGGTTCCAGGTTCAGACCCACTGCGTGGCACTTTGGGCAAGTGTCTGCTACTATAGTCTCAGGCCGACCAAAGCCTCGTGAGTGGATTTGGTAGACGGAAACTGAAGGAAGCCTGTCATATATATGTATATGTATATATATATATGTGTGTGTGTGTGTGTGTGTTTATGTTTGTCCCCCTAACATCGCTTGACAACCGATGCTGGTGTGTTTACGTCCCCGTAACTTAGCGGTTCGGCAAAAAAAACAATAGAATAAGTACTAGGCTTACAAAGAATAAGTCCTGGGGTCGATTTGCTCAACTAAAGGCAGTGCTCCAGCATGGCTGCAGTCAAATGACTGAAACAAGTAAAAGAGTAACCACAATAAAATGTATTGAATATAATAATTCATTTCCGCCATCTATTGATATAATTGGTAGCATGGGCCAAAGAATCCCTCTTTGGTACCAAGTAGCTTCACAGGATTATGAGTTACCATTGGTCAAATTTTGTATCCAACCAATGGCTATACTCAGAAACTGGAGTGCGTCCAAGTTACTTATATGATTCAGAAAGGTCAGCTTAGACTCTTTATTGCTTGATTTTTCCCAGCTGAATCCTGTGTATCGTGTTCTCCTCTATTTGTCACCTTCCTGTCTTTTAATAATCATCATCATATAGGGTTCCATACAGGGAGCTGGCAGAATCATTAGCATGCTGGGCAAACTGGTTAGTGGTATTTCATCTGTCTTCACATTCTGAGTTCAAATTTTGGTATCAATAATTTCTTTCTCTGGTTTTGGATTTGTACTTTTGATGTGGCTTTGTATCATATACATATGTGTTATATTCCGAAAGTTACAACTTTGAAGAATATATAAAAAAAAAAAATTTTTTAAAAAGCAGAAGAGCCATCAAGAACAATGTAGAGGCTGTTGAGAAATCGTTTTGATGGCTCTGGCTACTAATGAGGTGATTGGTGGAGTCAACCAGATGAGGTGATTGCTGGAGTTGAGAGAATGAGGTGATTGGTGGACTCGACAGAAAGAGGTAATTGATGGAGTCGACCAGATGAGCTGATTGGTGGAGTTGAGAGAATGAGGTGATTGATGGACTCGACAGAAAGAGGTGATTGATGGAGTCGACCAGATGAGCTGATTGGTGGAGTTGAGAGAATGAGGTGATTGATGGACTCGACAGAAAGAGGTGATTGATGGAGTCGACCAGATGAGCTGATTGGTGGAGTTGAGAGAATGAGGTGATTGATGGACTCGACAGAAAGAGGTGATTGATGGAGTTGACCAGATGAGGTGATTGGTGGAGTTGAGAGAATGAGGTGATTGATGGACTCAACAGAAAGAGGTGATTGGTGGAGTCAACCAGATGAGGTGATTGGTGGAGTTGAGAGAATGAGGTGATTGATGGACTCGACAGAAAGAGGTGACTGATGGAGTCGACCAGATGAGGTGATTGATGGACTCAACAGAAAGAGGTGATTGGTGGAATCAAGAGTACAAGGTGATTGGTGGAGTCAACAGAATGTCACTTGGACACAGGCCCAGGCTTCTTCAAGCTTGGTCAGGTACACCTGAATAAGGGTGTTATATTATCAGACCGGAGCATCCCAGTGACTAAAATACAACATTGATGATTTGTTCAAGTATAGTGTTTTAGATGTGTGAACAGGATGCTTGCCTTGCAACCACATGGTTTTATGTTCAGTCCCACTGCACAGCCCCTTAGGTGAGTGAATTTGGTAGCCGAGTCAGAAACTGTGAAAGCATATTGCATGTCTGTGTTTGTCCTGCACCACCACTTGAGAACCTGAGTGGGTTTGTTTATGTCCCTATAACTCAGCAGTTCAGCAAAAGAACCAAATATAATAAGAACCAGGCTTAAAAATAAGTACTGGGGTAGATTTATTTGACTAAACCCTTCAAGGTGGTGCTCCAGTATGACCACAGTCCAATGAGTGAAAGATCATCATCATCGTTTAATGTCTGTTTTCCATGCTGGCTTGAGTTGGATGGTTTGACAGGAGCTAGCTGGACTCAAATTGTCTGTTGTGGCATGGTTTCTACAGTTGGATGCCCTTCCTAATGCCAACCACTTTACAGAGAGCGCTGGGAGTGTTTTATGTGCCACTGGCACGAGTGCATTTTATGTTTACACAGCACAGGCACAAACACATTGGATCAAGATAAAAAGAAATTGGTATTTTCATCATTTTCAAAATAATAAATTTATATGTTGTTTTTGATATGAATTCTCTTGTTAAAATAAATTTTTATTTATTGTCTAATTAAAATAAGGGTGGTGATGAGGGGAGGGGATACATTCTTAAATTATAGATGCTGGTTCTGGAACTCTCTGAAAATCACAATTACATAAAGGGCTCCTTCACAAAACCACTGTGGCAGGACATGGTTTGCGTTTGAGAGAGACTTAGCTGCTCTTTCTTTCAAGCTAGGCAATTGCATGATTAACATTGTTCTGGTTATTCTTGTTTTTGATTTTGTTGTAGTTTATAATAACAGTCCAGGCAGATTTGATGTGATAGACATTAATTGTTTGGAACATTATTTGAAAGACAAAGCATACAAAAAAAAAAAAAAAATTTTTTTCTTTTCTTTAAACTATCTTTATTCCATTGTATAAACTACAGATTAATACACACAATACTTCCAGAGATTCTTTGGCTCCAAGTAAAGAATTTTGAACATCAGAGTAGCCCAGCAGTAAATATACATGACAACATAATTATTTATGTATTGTATGCACATAAGTATTTATGCAATATATATATATTTACATATATTCATATATGCATATATATAAATGCACAAATACTCATATGGTTGTGATCAAAAGTTTGGAACATAGGTCTGAAAATTAGAATTTTTATATCAAATGGCCAAAGTTATATTTAATTTGCAATATATTATTACTACTTACAATAATATGGTAGATATAACAATTTTACTCCAAACTTTTGGCCACGACTGTAATATGCATAGACATCCACACTCACACTCGCGTTTATATACATATGCATACTTACATATACATGGGTGTCTGTGTGTGTGAAGCGAGTCAAAAGTTTTGGAATATTTGCACATGTGCAAGTTTGCGGTGTGCATATCGTGCGACCGAAGCAGTCCAAGCCATGGAAGGTACTGGCTGAGGTTGGTAGTATCATGGTAGTTGGCACACTGGTATGTTGTGCATTGCTTCTCTGTATGTGATTTGAAAGCCACACAGAAGAATGTGCAACGTAGTCTAATTCAGGAACTTATTTATGAGTTCAAACAGCAACTCAGAAGCAACTAAAAACATTCATTGTGCAAAAGATAATGGTGCAGTTAACCACAGCACAGTAACAAGATGGTTCAAGAAATTTTGCTCAGGCTGCAAGAACCTTGACAATCAGGCAAGATCGGGTAGGCCTAAAACCATGGATTCCGAGGCTGTGCTACAAGCCATAAAGCCAAATATGGCAAGTAGTAACTTGAGAGCATCAGGCAAGCTCAACATCTCAGGGATGTATGCCACTGTGCAGCCAAAATACCCAGCATTGGTTAACAGGTGAGCTCTTCTACAGCAAGACAATGCAAGACCTCATACTGTTCAAACGACCCAGAATAAACTCCAGGAACACAAGAGTATTGAACTGAAGCCACACCCAACATATAGTCTGGACCTAGCTCCCTCGAATTATTAATTGTTCTCATCCATGGCTCACTTCCTGTTCTTGCAATGCTTCATCAACCAAGGGGAAGTTGAATCTTCAGTGAAGGAGCTTTTTATCTCAGAAGACAAGAACCAGTATCAACATGGGATCAAAGAACTGGCAGAAAAGATGGCTTCAGACGATGCAACACAATGGCCTCTACTTTGAATGCTAAACTGCTTTTGCTGTAACTTGACGAATAAATCAAACAAGTCACCAAAATATTGCAAAACTTTTAACCAAACAATATATTTACACACACACACAAGCATATGCGTGCACAAACATACACACACACAAATACATACATACATACATATATATATATATATATATATATATATATATATATATACATACACACACACAAGGTATCCCAGAATTAACTATTTCAATGAAATTGGGCAAATTCGAAAAAAGCTGACAAAATTTATTACTTAATTATGATACCAAAACAAATAGATTTATAAATCTTATAAGTTGTCCTTGGTGGTATTTGAACTCAGAGTATAAAGAATTGGAAGAAATTCTGCTAAGAATTTTGTCTATATTATAAAAAAAATTTTAATTTATACTTTTAACACATATTAAACATGACAAGCATCAATAAAAGTGAGTTTTAAAAGATAACTACCAGATTTTACAGAAACAGATAGTTAATTCTGAGACACCTTATGTGTGCGTGCACATATATATATATATATATATATATATATACACACACACACACACATATATATCAGGTCATTAAGAATGAAATGTCCAATTTTCTTATGCACCAAGTTTGACAGTCATTAACTAATGTTTTATCCCGACAATTCTTTGTTTTATGACATTGAAGAGTTACATCACTTTTCAAAATGCAATTCATGGTGTCTGATTATATTTTGAGTTTTCTCTTGTAAATCAATTTTTGTGAACCCATGGATAGATCAAAAATTCATATTGTTTATGAATATGAGTTCTATCATGAAACCAATGCTTCCCAGACAGCTTGAAACATCAATGAGGTGTTTGGTGAAGATGTGGCGAATGAGTGCACTGTACGTTGGTGGTTTGAGAAGTTCCAGTCTGGTAACTTTACTCTTGAAAATCAGCCCCGTGATAGACCTGAAACCAAGGTGGATAATGATGAGCTGGAAACTGTAGTGGAAGTGGATACATCTCAAACTAAGTGCGAGTTAGCAGCCATGTTTAATGTTTTGATTCCAACTGTATTGGACCATCTGAAACAAATCAGCAAGGTAAAGAAGCTGGACAAGTGGGTACTACACGAACTGAACAAGCATCAAATGACCCATCGTCTTCAAACTTGCCGTTCTTTGCTGTCATGGCATAAAAGCGAACTATTTTTGCATTGTATTGTTTTGTGTGATGAAAAATGGTTTATTTTAAACAATAGCAAACATTCTGCACAGTGACTGGAGAGAGACAAAGTGCCAAAACACAATCCAAAAAAAGCTAACGGTGTCTGTTCTGTGGTCCAGTGTTGGTGTCATCCACTACAGCTTCATGAGACCTGGTAAGTTAATTACAGCAGATGTATACATTAAGCAATTGGATGAAATGATAAGTGAACTTGCAATTAAACCAGGCCAATTCTCTTGCAAGACAATGCTTGACCACATGGTGCACAAAGAACGCTACTCAAGTTACAGGAACTGAACTTGGAAGTACTCTGTCATCCACCATATTCACCAGACCTTGCACCGATTGACTATCACATTTTCCAGGCATTAGACAACTATTTGCAAGGAAAAAACTTCAAATCTGAAGAAGATGCAAAAACAGCCTTTTGTGATTTCATCGCCTCTTGCTCTCCAGAATTCTTCGCTGCCGGCATAAATAAGCTACCGATAAAATGGGAAAATTGTGTTGATAATTTAGGTGCATACTTTGATTAACTGCGTTGTTTTTTGTTGAGATAAAGTAAAATAAACTTTCAGTTCAAAATTGGATATTTCATTCTTAATGACCTGATATATATATATATATATATATATATAATGTATGTATGGATGAGTAAATATTTATGTATAAAAGCATTATTCTCTTCATTAGATTTCCAAAAGCATTGCCTTCCTAAAACCTTTGCTGTAATGTGGAATTCCTAAATACAAAGTAGATATTAACCTTTTGATTACTATCTTTGTCCACTTCCATATGACATGGAAAAAAAAAAGCAGTTTGCACATTACAAGTTCTACATTACAGCAAGATTTCTGCGAATGCATTGCTTCCATAATGTGAGAGATGTCCAAATATGAAAAGGTTGGCCGTAAAAAAAAAAAAAAAGGGAAAAAATGTCATTTCAAAAAATTTATATGAATATTCATTTATATGTGAATATATGTTTTTCTATATATAGAAAATCAGCATTCGTATACATTAGCTAAGACACAACATAAAAAAAAAAAAAAAAAAAATTACATTTTCCATTTTTTTTTTAATTGTTATTTTTCTTTTAATGGGATTCTTTTGTGCATACATATTCCTGCTCTGCACCATTCCATCCTATCCTGCTCAAACAAGAAAATGTCTGGCTCTGTTTTTTTTTTGTATTTAAAAAAAAATTTTTTGTTTTATTTTTTTATGATTCTGATTCAGACAGCTGTGTATGAGAAGATCACAATCGTCATTCTTAACATCCACTTTTCCAAGCTTGTATTGATCAAAACAGAAGTTCGTTGAGATGGATTTTCTATGACTGGATACCTTTCTTGCTGCCAGTCTTCACATGTTTCCAAGTAAGATAATATTTACTCCACTGGTTCCCACCTCATGGTTTTCATTGAAGATAGAAACTACATCACTGTGATACTTGTTTACTGCTTTCCCATGATGTCAAAGCAAGGGTACACACAGCCACACACACATCTTTTTACCTTGTTTCAGCTATTAAACTGCAGCCACGCCAAAACAGTCTTTCAGACATTTTTTCAGGAAAAGAAATAAGTTTCTTTGAGCATGACATAAGAAACTTACTTTGCTGTTGGGCTGCAGTCATTGAAAACGATAGTGATTAGATTCTTGATTAAAACTATTCAGATAAATGTAGTTTACATTCAGTTTTATATCCTTTCTGGGAAAACACAATTACTTTCCAAACACTCTAATATATATCGCTAATACAACGACCTATGTTATAATCCCCACTCTTGTTTATACAACGAATGGGGCAAAACTAGCCGGTATACAGCACTTACTCGGTATTACCTGTATCTTTGGGTTTGGTTGAATCCAATACCCTTCTTAACCTTATATATATATATATATATATATATATATATATATACATATAGGTATGTTGGTGCATGTGTGTGTGTGTGTGTGTGTGTGCACCCACACACCTATGATGGGCTACTTTCAGTTTGTCTACCAGATCCACTCACAAGGTTGTTATCAGCATATCCACTCACAAGGTTGTTATCAGCATGTGGCATCTTGGGCAAATGCCCAAGATACCACAGAGAGGGACTGAACCCAAGACCATATAGTTAGAAGACCAACTTCTTAACCACACAGCAACACCTGCAGCAAATGGCCTGTTCATGAGCATTTTTTCTTATTATTTATAGCCAGTGTCTTCAGAGTGGAGTCTTGTGACTAACCAAGCTGCTTATGTAAGGTTGTAGTTTTTTTTTTCCTTTTTTAACATTCTAACTGACCTCAATTGGCTGTCACAGAGTTTGAACCCCAGTTTCTTACTAATCGACTACATCAGTGGTTCTCAACCGGGGTACATATAAGATTTTTGGGGATCTACAGTGGTATTTTAAGGGCCCCCTAAAACAATTTTGCTAGAAGCAGCTAGATTTCTTTCTCTAACATTTTACATAATTCAGCCTACACAAGTTAATGTGTGAAAAACAAAAAAAGGAATTTTGAAAGAAGAATCCATAAAACTAGTTTTTAAACATCAAATGGCTATGGAGGTCCACCAGAGAAAATAGTAATGAAATGGGTCTATAAATTAAAAAACTGGTTAAGAAACTCTGACATAAGACTTTTGGAGGAAAATAGTAAACTGGGAATTGATGAAAAAATTTTGCTTTAAATGTATCTATTGCAAGAAACAGTTAGGTTTCTAATTCTATTGTTTTACACAGTTCAGCTTATATGAGTTAATGTGTGAAAAACAAAATGAAAATTTTGAAAGAAGTGCTTATGAAATTAATTTTTAAACTTTGGGGTTCACTAGAAAATATAGTAATTAAAGGGGTCCATACATTAAAAAAATGATTGAGAACCACTGAGCTAGATCAATTAATTAGCCAATCCTAATGACAACACAACTTCTATTAAATCATAGAAGACCATACAGTTTTTCTTAATATCAAGATGCCTAAAAAACTTTTATAAATTTTTGTGCCCATGACATTTTAAAGGGTCTCTTAAGACTGGCACAAAAGAGAGGGGTATCCTCAAATCTGAGACTAGGTCCCAGATGAATGCTTGCAGCAATGTGGTCTTTTCTAAAAGTAGCCAAAATGCTAGGTTGTGGTTTTAAACCAGGTGCCAGATTTAAGTCACGTTGCTCATGGCAGGATTTGAACTCAGAATGCCAAGTGAGTGAAGAAATACTGTAAAGCATCCTGTCTAACATTCATACAGAACCTGAGCAGGCCATGAGTGGGATTTGAACTCAGAATACAAAGAACTTGAAGAATTATTACAAGGCAGTCAGTCTGACGTTTTTACAGTCCTCAAGTTGACCATGGGTGAGATTTGAACTTAGAATGCAAAGAGCCAGAACAAACACCACAAGGCATTTAGACTGGCATTCTTACTGCTTTCCGAATCTGCGACCAAGGAATTTTATTTTATTGACCCCTAAAGGGTCAAAGGAAAAGTTGACCATGGTAGGAAATGAACTTAGCATACAGACAATTGGAACAAATACTTCCAAAGTATCTCATGATACTAACAACCCTGCTAATTCCACTATCTGTGATGAATGTTAAAAAACAGCAGAGTCCCAAGAGAGAAAAGGATGTTTGTTGAAAAAAATTGAAAGAAAACACTAAATGAAAAACTATTAAGAATAAAAATCTGCCATGAGCCTACAGGCACATGGGGCCAGAGTTTATCAGGGTTTCCAAGGTATTTAGGTGACTGAGGGAGGGCACAAAGAACAAGACCCCATGCACCCACTGAACAGCACCAGTTCATCTCAGCTGTCACTATTAATCATTTTCTGTTCACCATACTGGAGCATAATGACATGACAGAAACACAAATGTGCTGCTTGGTCCTACCAATCATAAGCCAAACACTCTAACCATTAGGCAATGGGACTTCACACTGAACTGAATGCTACAGATTAATTAGATTTGATCAGCTCAGTTTAAATTCTTCCAGAGTCAGTGACACTTCTTTGCATTCCATCAAGGTTTGACAAGTACCAGTAATATATTGAGGATGATTCAATCATTATTGTTGCTGTTAAAGTTAAGGTGGCAAGCTGGAAGAATTGTTACCATGTCAGTCAAAATGCTTAGTGGTATTTCTTCTAGCACTTATGCTATGAGTTCAAATCCCACCAAATTGAATTTGCCTTTTTATCTGTTTTGGTTTGATAAAATACATGCCAGTCAAACACTGGGGTCAATATATTTGACTAACCTTCCTCCCAACAAAATAACAGGCTTTGTACCTGTAGTAGAAGCACTAATTTACAAGCAGAAATTTCAAAATCCCACACCAACCAGATTGGTACCTTGCACAACACAGCATTAATTAACTTGTTTCATTTATACTAATGTACATGTACCTGTATTTCATTTCATTATTTAAGTAAATGTAATATTTCTTTAATTTAGAATGTGTTATCAAAGGTGATCACCCCTGGTTTGGAAAAATCAGTAAGCCAAAAAAGGTTTTGGAATCAAGGATTCTGAACAAAAATCGATGTACCTGTAGTTTATCAATCAACAAAATTCATTGGATATTAAGTCTTGCATGGTAGTATCGATCTTCAGTCTCTCTCTTAGTGGAATTCTGCCTTAAGCACCCCATATTAATCCCTCATAACTTCTTTTGGGGGGGGGGGAATTTTCAGAAAATTTTTGCAAGTTTGTATTCTACACGCATGAAATCACACACCTATGCAAAAACCTGATGTGATTTAAGGGATATTTAGCTGTTATTTTTAGCACCACCTCATAGCATCCTCGTTTGTTGGTCACTTTGATGTATTGATGCTTTTCAATATCTTTCTGTCTATAAACACATTTAATGATCCACTGCTGGGATTTAAGCCAGAAATTCAAACTGTATTTTGAACTGTGGTTTAAAACAAAAAAATCATTTTTTTTGTTTTTTTTTTTGCATTGTCGTATGAATTCTCATATGTACAAAACAAATTCAAAAAATTTCTGAAAATTCCAAAAGCTAACAAAGTTATGAATGGTTATATGGCTTGCATAATCAGAATTCCTTTGCTCCCTTTTCCTTGAAAAAGTGGTTCTGATTATTTATTGAACCTGGCATAGAGCATACAAAATAATAGCCAGGGGGGGGGGGGGGGATAATTATATATTTTGGTTTGGATCAATGGATGGATGGCTGGATGGATGGATGGATGGATTGTTGGTATCACGACATCATTATTCAATAGCAGGTTTTTTGAGGAACGAAGAAATCTGAGATGCATCCGAAGGTATCTGTGTGAGTTGAACTTCTTCTTCCAGGCTGTTGTCTGTCGTATCTGGTGAGAACGAAATAAGAGAAAAGAGGTACAAAAAAATAATAATAATAATAATAATAATAATAATAATAATAATAATAATAATAATAGCAAACCACAGCACATACCCAAGGCACACAGAGCTGCGCTTGGTAGTGAAGTGAAAGCACGTTATAAAAATAAAAGTACTGAATAATAATAATAATAATAATCTGGAAAAAATGGAGTCCTGCCACATGAGCAGAAGGGTTGCAAGCGTAAGTGCAGAGGTACCAAGGATCAACTCCTGATTGACAAAACTGTACTCAGAGATTGCAAGAGGAGGAAAAATAACTTAGCCATGTCATGGATCAACTATCGTAAGGCATATTCCACATTCTTGAATTATGGAGTGTATGAACCTATTTGGTATTGCATCGAATGTTGAGCGATTGCTTGGAAAAAGTATGGCGAATTGGAGGATGGACCTGACAGCATACGGAAGACGTTTAGGGACAGTTGAAATTACGAGGGGCATCTTCCAAGGGGACTTCCTATCCCCACTGATCTTTGTACTGTGCTTGATACCACTGACACTGATTCTGAGGAAAGCAAAAGCTGGGTATGTATTCAAAAGCCGCCAACAAAAAGTCAACCATTTGTTATTCATGGATGACCTCAAACTTTATGGTAGATGAAGCCCAAGTGAGTTCCCTCATTGATACGGTGTATACTTTCAGTGCTGATATCAGACTGAGAAAGACCATGGGATTGCACCAAGAAAGTTACCTTCCGAGGCACAAGTCCAGGCAAGGTTGTTTATGGAAGACCAGCAGTTGCCCATGCATACCAGCCTCCTCTCTCCACACCACTGATGTTATCCAAGGGAAAGGCAAAGGCCGATACAGCTTGGCACCAGTGACACTCACAACTCATTTCTACAGCTGAGTGAACTGGAGCAATGTGAAATAAAGTGTCTTCCTCAAAAACACAACACGCAGCCCGGTTTGGGATTCAAACTCACAACTTCACGGTCATAAGTTCGATGCTCCAACCACTGAGCCATGCGCCTTCACATATTTATATATGTATATATATAAATATATGAATTCAGGCATTTACCTAAGGACACACTCCTTCAGACAGTGGCAATCTAAAAATTACTACTACCACTACCAATACTACCACCTCCTTACTACAACTATTACTACTACTATTTAAACAACTACCACTACTATTACAATCACCATCACAACTTCCACTACTCTCACCACCACCAATATTACTATTATTTCAACAACAACCACTACTATTGCTACCACCACTGCAACTGTGACTACTTCTACAACTACTACTATTATTTAAACAACCACTGCCACTACTACTGTCACCACCACCATTACAAATAACTGCTGCTACAGGTGCAAAAACAATGACATTGAGTTACCATCGATGATCTGTTTGGTCTTGTGAGACGGAGCGTACATACAGAGTAATCCAAAAACATAGACATTCCACATTCCATATACTCCTGCAATAGAAAGAGAGAGAGGATGAGTGAGTGGGTGTAGTGTGTGTGTGTGTGTGTGTGTGTGTGTGTGTGTGTGTGTGAGGTGTGTATGTGGTGTGTGTATGAGGTAAGTGAGGGTGATGTGACAGGTGTGTGTACGCGTGAGTATGTGGGTGTATGTGTGTATGAAGAGTGTTAGGGTTATGTGACAGGTGTGTGGGCATATGTATGTGGTGTGAGGTGTGTGTGTGTGCTCTTGTGTGTGTGTGTGTGCTCTTGTGTGTGTGTGTGTGCTCTTGTGTGTGTGTGTGTGTGTGTGTGTGTGTGTGTTCTTGTGTGTGTGTGTGTGTGTGTCTTGTTTGTCTATTGGTGTAGGTTGTGGTGCTGTGCGTGCTCAATGTTTAGAGAGAGAGAGAGAAAGACAGTTAATGGGTGTTCTGTGTGTTCATGTGCTTGTGCGAGCGTGCGTGTGTGTGTGTGTGTGTGCGCATTTGTGTATGCATGTGTGTGCATGTTTAGGCCTTGGTGTGGGATAAACTTCTGCATGTCCAATGTTTGGAGAGAAAGGGGGAGGGAGAGAGAGAAACAAAAGGAAAAAGAGAGGTGGGATACGGGAAGAGGGAGAGAAAGTGAGGGGGAAAGGATGACATCAATGACTGGGGGCAAA
>NC_142950.1:12260702-12333202 GCF_046866305.1 Octopus bimaculoides
TAGTATATATACATATATATATATGATATATATATATCATACATACATAATATATATATATATATATACATACATATATATATATATATATATTATATATATATATATATATATATATATATATATATATATATATAAATTAGAAATATTGCATTTCTAAATCTCTCAGAGAGTTATGCAGTAGCAGTACGATAAAGTGATGGTTTGTTGCCAACTTAATGTGACAGTCCCAGGAAATAATGAGAGATTTAGAAATGCAATATTTCTAATTTTGTAGATCAGTGAATTTATTTCACTTGAAATTCTATAAGTTTTCAACAGTGATTTAGAGCTAGCAAGGCCAAGCTACTCCAAAACTGATAAAGGGCAACTACCCTGAAACTAGTCTCTGGATGCTGGCTTTATTGGGTAGAGGTGCTTATCTTTCCTGCTCAAAAACTTAAGGATACAGAACGCTTGTGTCATGTAGCCAACTGGAAACAGTGTTTCTTGGGGCTAAATGGCAGTAGCATTCTTCCCTTTCCTGGGACTGCCACATTAAGTATATATATATATATATATATATATATATATATATATATATGGATATATATAGACAAACTCAGTCTATAGGTATGTATGTGTAGACACAGTAAACACACACATAGGGGCACATACCTTCAACCATGCAGTCATATATATCACATTTGGAGATTAACTCTAAGTGCATCACACCTGGTGATCCAAAGTGCATCACACCAGGAGATCCAATAAATGCACCACATCTGTGAAGCCACACAGATGTAATATATATACTCTATTGCACCCCACACCTGGGATCCCATAAGTATATCACAAATGCATATATCAAACACCATATAACAATAATGCAAAACAGAAAAGTGTCCTTGTTTACCTGGTAATATTTTCTGCGGGATGAACTCATGTGAGGAAGTACAGTCTTTTTCAAGCTTATCGTCTTAAACACTTTGAAAATCATGTAACAAAGGAAGACAAAATAAAGACTAGCAGCAACCCCTGCAAGTATCACTGATCCGAGCTGAAACATTGTTAAGGAAAATAACCATCAAAATTAATGAAAGGTGTGTATGATGATGATGATGATGTATATAAAGGCATGTGGCCTTCACACACCATTCCTGTTTGAAAAGGTGAGCAAACTTGATGAATGTGTGACATCTTGTATGTTTGCTTTGTGTATGTATTTATGCCTCTGTGTGTGTGTGCATGCATGAATGATGGGTATGACTTTTGACAGCCTCCAGTAGTGGGAGCCCTAGTTCAAATGTTCCTGGGTTATGAGCAGGTGTGGAAACACCTCTTAGACACTACTGTTCCTAGGTCTACTCTCACCTAGAGGGAAAGTGCTTGGCTTAATGGTTAGGGTATTTGTCTCACAATCATAAAATCATGAGTTTGATTCCCAGTGACACATTATGTCCTTGAGCAAGACACTTTATTTCACATTGCTCCAGTCCACTCAGCTGGCAAAAGTGAGATGTACCCGTAATTCAAAGGCCAGCCTTTTTCAAATTCTGTGTCACGCTGGATATCTCTGAGAACTACATTAAAGGTACACATGTTTGTGGAGTGCTTAACTACATGTACACTAATTTCACAGGCAGGCTGTTCTGTTGATTGGATCAACTGGAACCCACGTGACTATCACTAACAGAATACCAGTAACTCTCACCCAGAATAGTAGTGCCTGTCAGGGTCCCATATAAGGGTTAACATACTAGCATGGTGGAGTACAGAGAGCTGATGAGGCAAGTGAGATATCTTGATTATTCACTGCATCTGTCTCCATCCCCTGTTGTTTTGACCTGGTCTTGAGAAAATGAGATTAATGGTACACAACTCTTCTATTACACACACATTACAAAATATATACACATAGACATTTTGAAGATATAGATAAGCAATAGAGAAATATAAAAATTTAACAAAAATATACACACTACGAAAGTATATTCAGATACACTACAAAGATATACACAAACTTTATAAAAATATGCAAACTACAAAAAATAATATACACAAAAACACTATAAAAATACACAAATACATACACACTTACGCACAACTACAGAGAATATATCAACTGACTTTCAATAAATATTTTAATTAAATCAACTTTGCTCAGATTTAATTAAGCCTAGAAATATTAATTAAAACTGCTTTCAAAAGACTCAAATAGGAAAATGAATGAAAAAGCAAAACAAACACACACAAAAATAAAGAAATGCATGTAATAGAATTTTTAAAAAACTGATATTCTTTAAGTAAAACCCACACAAAAAAAAGGGAAATTGTAATTAGTTTTGTAAAAAAAAAAAAAAGCAGGAAAAATAATAAAAAATAAATAAATAAAATTAATATCGGTTATAAGTTCAGAGTTCAAATTTTGACTAAAGCCCCCAGAAATGCATATATACATACATATAACATATATATATATACATATATATATATATGTATGTGTGTATGCGTATATATATATTAATAAATGAAGGATACGGCAAGATTGGTTCCATTTTTAGTTGCCCAGATACTGAAGAATGGGTTTTTCAACTGAACACCTCTGCAATTGGTAAAGAAAAAATGTAAGTATATGTGTATGTATACATACACACGCACATGTAAGGCTTATACATAAGTATGTGGATGTGGACGAACAAAAATATTGATATGTGTGTCTGCATCTGTGTGTATGAGTGTGTTTGTGTGTGCATATGTTTAACATATATGCATGCATGTATATGTGTATGTGCACATATATATATACATACATACATACATACATATATATATATATATATGTATATATATATATATATATAAGTAGAACTATTTATCATCATAAATATACAGGGATTAGCAATTGAGTTGCTTCTCCTCAATTGCTAATCCCTGTATATTTATGATGATAAATAGTTCTACTGATAAAGGGTTTTTTTCATACTGAACTACTTGGCAAAATTGTTAATTATTAATTCTATTATTAATTGACGATTCTCTGCCCTTATTCTTGTATATATATAAGTATGTATATATACACACACACACGCATATATTTAGGAATGTGTGTATATTTATACATATATGTATGTATATATCTATCTATATAAATATATACTCATACAGACATAGGGTAAAAATTAATAATTAATTGATGATTAGTAATTTTACCAAGTAGTTCGGTATGTTAAAAGCCATTATCGGTAAATACACAATTTAAAATTTAGGGTTCAGCAAGTATTGCTTCACCACACATCGAAAATTAGAAATAGCAGCCAAAACTATTATTTCTCTACTAAAATATGACTCCCCAAAACAGTAATACTCACAAATTACAAAAGCAGTAGTTTGCGAGTACTACTGTTTTGGGGAGTCGTATTTTAGTAGAGAAATAGTAGGTTTAGCTGCTATTTCTAATTTTCGATGTGTGGTGAAGCAATACTTGCTGAACCCTAAATTTTAAATTATATAAATATATATTTTATTATTTCATTTAGGCATAGTGACACTAATAACCTGGTGTTAGAACTCAATAAATACACATATGCTTCATAAATAAGTTCCTGACATAATTTCTCATTGCCTTGTCAGTTATTCAATTTCTTATATGTTTTTGTGTACATATATATATAATGTATATACGCATGCATGTATAAGTGTGTGTGTGCATATATATTACACACACACACACACATACCTCTTTCTAGCATATTGGATGTCCACTCAGTGGTCATCCCTTCTTATACGTATATATATATATATATATATATATATATATATTTATATATATATATATATATTATACATATATATGTATATAGAAAGAACACAAAATGGTTGAGATTCACTACAGCTGTTTCAGACACATTATTTATTGATGAATAGATAGATAAATATATAAGAACAGTAGAGAAAAGTTGTTGCCCACCTGTGCTCAACAGGGAGTGAAGGGCTTAAGTAGATTATTATGTAAGTTGTTGTTGTATTAATAGATCTTACCGTTCACACATTTCAAACACGAATAGCATTATACACCCAAATCCGACAGCAGCAAGATGCTTCGTGTATGTAGAGATCCGGTTCCGATCCATTTGATCCTACAGCAGTTGAATGATGGTATGGCATAGCGCAGAGTGTGTGTGAATGAGTGTAAGTGATGGAGAAGGATAACAGTAGTGTTGGTAGTAGTGGTGGTGGTGGTGGTGGTGGCAGAGGTGGTGGTGATGGTTTAAGATAGAAAAAAATAGAAAAAGAATATATATAATATAAAATATTTAAACAGAAGGAGGAAATGGATTTTTAAGTCGGGAAATAGGTTCTGAATTTTAAAGTTAAAATATAACATAAAAAGTCAAAGGTATTGATGGAGATGATGGCAGCTGCAGTGGTGGTAGTGGAGTGGTGATGATGATGATGATAATGATGATGGTAGTAATGGTGGTGTTGCTGATGGTGATGATGATGATGACAAACAACAATGATCAAAGCATGTGTTAGTGGTGGGAGTGGAGGTGATGGAAATGGTAGTAGTGTTCTAAATGATGATGACGATGGTGATGGTAATAATGATGATGTTAGCAGCACAAGGAACCTACAGGTGGAATTTGAAATCAGAACATAATGAGCCAGAATACTAACGCAATAGTAACAACAGGAGGCAGGTTGATGTGAACAGCAACAGCTGAGTTAGAAACCATGAGAACGGAGTTAGCAACAACCTTATACAAGTTAGCAACACCAGGGAATGAGTTAGCAAAGATGAATGGCAGATTTGTACCAACAAGTTAGAAGATAGTGAATAATTAGTTAGCAATTGTGTGTGTGTGCGTGTGAGAGAGAGAGAGAGAGAGACAGAGAGAGACAGAGACAGAGAGAGAGTGTTTGTGTATCACCACCATCATTTTCATGGGACAAAATACTGAAGGACAATCTCAGAATGGTGAACCTTTCGAACAAAATGACAAAGGACTGAAATAGGTGGCACCTTGCTGTACTCAAGAAACCCATCCTCCACAGCAGAAGTCTCAAGGTCGCATCCTCTAGTGAAGAGAATGGTCCTGCGAGAGTCCTGTGCCGGTGCCACGTTAATAACAGCCAGCACACGTTAGAGAGGATGTCCAGTTGTAGAAATCACGCCAAATCAGATTCGAACCTGGTGCAGCTCTCTGGCTTGCCAGCTCTGGTCAAACCATCTGACTCATGCCAGCGTGGCAAAACAGACATTAAAGGATGATGATGATGGTGAACATCCATGTTCTATGCTAAGCATGGGTTGGATAGTTTGACACGATTTGATGGGTCCAAGGACAGACTACATTGTGCTCCACTTTCTACTTTGATGTTGTTTAGGTGACTGGATGCCCTTCCTAATATGCCAACTACTTTACCGTACATACCTAGGTACTTTCTTTTTTCCATTCCACCAGCACTAGTGAAGTTGCCAGGCAGCTTGCAAGATCCCAAAAGAGGTTCACTTTATGCTCGGAGATGAGGGGCTTAAAGTATGAAAGAAAGGGCTGCAGTACAACAGGTTTCTTGCTGGATCCCAATTTACTATTTTGCTTACGTGAACTCCTAATAATTTTATATGGGCCCCAAGGGGTTATACAGACCCCAGTTGAGAACCACTAGTCTAAACAAAGCTAGCAATGAAAAAAAATTGTAAACATGACAATGAATAAGAAAAATGGCGAGTTAGCAACGACAATGATGAGTTAGCAATGACAAGTAGTAAATTAGTAGCAATACATGATGGGTTAGTTAACAAGTGGTAAGTTAGTATAATGAGTGGTGTGTTAGCAACAACATAAGATGAGTTTGTTGACAAGTGATAAGTTGAGTGGTGATGACAAGTGATAAGAATGAGTGGTGATGACAGTTAACAACAAGTAATCAGTTGGCAACAACATAATTAACAAGAACAGTGAGGGAAAAGGCAAACTAGTAAAATAAGGAATATACTCACAATCATGTGCTCTCCTACGAAAATTAACCAAAATGAGAGAAGGATAGCGTAAAAAACTCCCTGTCGGATATCACTTAGTAGCAACATAAATGGCATGTTGATCCACAGAGTCATCCATTCGATAGGTGCTGCAGACAAAGAGACAAACAAGGGTCATTATTAATTATTGAGTGAAAGAGCAGTGCATGCCATCAAAGTGACACTGGGGTACAAATACATGAAGCCTAGTATACCCATCATGACTACTCGTCTGATAAGGGTACACCAGGCACATGCATCACAACCATATGTGCACAAAATGATGATCTCATATCAAGATAAACAACACATGACCTTGCAGGTGAAGGCCAGTTAGAATTTTCTTCAGTTTGAGTGGCCCATCCTGCTCAAAAGCTCCCTAAATAAGAGTTGTTTAAGGATGTTGAACGAAACACCCATGTTTCAAACCCCAAACAATTCCTCTCAACACATGGCTATGATGCTCCCCCACTACTTCTGCTTGTGATCAGAGATGCACATATCGTCAACCACCAAGGGACATGCTCAACTGGTTAAGGTCAAACAGCTGACAAGCAAATCTGTGGTATTAAGCAGAATATTTGCTGTAGCCCATCTTTTTATACCAAGACAAAACAACGTACATGATAACACTTCCAATCAATTAAGATCAGAAGCCATGAGAGCCACTGCCTGGTACTGCATCCGGGCATTATTATTATTATGGCGGTGAGTTGGCAGAATTGTTAGTACACCGGGCAAAATGCTAAGTGGCATTTCGTCTGTCTTTACATTCTGAGTTCAAATAACACAAAGGTTGATTCTGCCTTTCATCCTTTCGGGGTCGATGAAATAAGTACCAGTTGGATACTAGGGTCAATGTAATTGACTTAACCTCACCCTGAACTTGCTGGTCTCATGCCATAATTTGAAACCATTATCATCTGATGTCGTATTAGTATTGTTGTTGTTGTTGGAAGAGAGACAGAAAGATCTTATATGTGAGAGCAAGACAGAGACAGAGATGAAAAGAAAGAGAGAAAGGGAAAGAAGACTACTGAGATAAAAAGATACAGAGAGAGAGAGAGAGAGAGAGAGATAAAAAGACAAAGAAAAAAGAGGAGAGAGAAGAGAGATGAAAAGACAGGTAGAGAGAGAGAGAGAGAGACAGACAGACAGACAGATGAAAAGTGGAGAGAGAAGAGAGATGAAAAGACAGTTAGAGAGAGAGAGAGAGAAAGAGACTGAGATGAAAAGACAGAGAAAAGGAGAGAGAGAGAGACTCATTAAAAGACAGGGAGAAAGAGAAGAGAAATGAAAAGACAGAGATAGAAATAGAGAGAAAGACTAAGATGAAAGACAAAAAGAAAAGGGATGGAAAGGAGAGAGAGAGAAACAGAGAGATAAAAAGACAGAGAAAGATGCAAAAGACAACGACGTATGCCTAAAATTTTAAGCACAATGCAAATATTGATTAACATTAGGATAAACCATTTTACAGATTAAAGCATTCTTTTATAGAATGTTGCAGATGGTTTACTCTTTATTTATCTTCAGGTGTGTTTGTGTGTGTGTGTGTTTCTATATATCTTCACAGCAAAATAATTTGAGAAGCAGTGATGTTTATCCATGTCCCACATTGACAATGTATCGCATAGCTCAGCAGTCTGACATGTGAAGACTAGAAGACTAAAGAACATTGCCGCTTCAAGCCTCTTCCAACCCATGCCAGCTCAGAATAACCACAAAGGAACAATAGCGAAATGAAACACTGAGCATGTATTCACACACACACACACACATGACAGGCTGTGTTTTTTGTCAACCAATGTCTTTGACATGGCATTAATTAACCAGTGACTTTAGTAGAAGGCTCACAAGATGCCATGCAATAGGGCTGAACCTGAGGCAAGATAGTTACCTCCATTACATATACAGATAGGTAGATAGATATCTATCTATATCTATATCTATATCAATGAAAAATATTTCAATACAATACAGAATATTTTCCAGTAAATATTGGTGCCTTGTTGTACCACTCTTCTGAATTTATATATATATACCCTTATAGGGCTATAGTTTGCTGGAAATTAATACATTTGTATTGAAATATTTTTCATTGATAACTTCTTCACTGATCTCAGTTCCGTTAACGGCTGGGCGTTCGGGCGAGTATACTTGGCATTGATGTGGCAACATTTGAAATATTGTCTAGGTAAATACAGCTGATGAAGACTGATCAAATTTACGTTGTGAAACGTATTTGAAGAGTCTGAAACCGGTCCTGCATTATCCTTAATCTTGGTTGTACATTTATCAAATGTTCTTCCTAGAGGTAAGACAAATTTTTCATGTTTGTTGCATACACACGATTTTGCCAGTATATACGCAGTGAAGCTTTACAATAGCGTCGTAATTGTATCGATTGCTATTTTCCAGTAAATATTGATGCTTTGTTGTACCACTCTTCTGAATATATATATATATATATATATATATATATATATATATACACACACACATACATATATATATCCATATATATGCATGTATTTATATATCTTCTTATATATATGTATACACACATATACATATAGCTATACATATATATACACATACACATATACAGGGTGTCAACAAAGTCTGGGTACATGGGGATTAACACATACTTTAAGAAATTATTATTTCTTATATTTAATTGTTTATGTTATGATTTTATTTACTCCATGTAGCCAGACCTTGTGGACACCCTGTATTATACATATGCACACACACACACATATATATATATATACACATATACATATACATATGTGTGTGTGTGTGTGTGTGTCTGAAACACAGAGAAGAGAGGGAGAGAGAGAGTGCATATGTGTATATAGTAAAAATACTTACAGTTTAATACCGTTAGAGCAATTCCAAGAGAAAATAAAGTTCTGTAAAACAAAAAAAAGAAAAACTAAGAATAAAATCTGAAGTGAGAAAAGATTGGAGGAGTGGGTGGAGTGTTACTACTTAGTAATATAGGGGGTGGGGGGGTGCATGCATGTGCAATAATTTAGTTTATTGATATATTATGAATCGTCCAAAATAATGCAAAAATCTGTCCTGAACAAGAAGTCTGTCCATCAGAGAAGACATGGAACAAAACAAATTGAAATAAGGCATTCTATTGTGAAAATTGTCCAGCAACCATATATATATATATATAAAACGCAGAGTAGATGGACAAGAACAACTGACGAAAGAATATACTCTTTATGTTGCATGTCTCTTTTCTCAGTTTGTTTTTTTCGTTGTTCGAAAAAAGTTCTTTTTTCTGTTTTCGTTTTTTGTTTCTTATTGTGTTTAATGTTTTTTTGATGTCCTGTACCCATATATACATGTATGTATACATATAGATGTAGGTATGTACATATATATATATATATATATACACACAACAGGCTTCTTTCAGTTTCCATCAACCATATCCACTTACAAGTCTTTGGGTCAGCCCAGGACTACAGCAGAAGACAACTGCCAAAGGTGTCATGAAGTGGAACTGAACCCAAAACCAAAGAGTCAGGACACAAACTTCTTACCCAAACAGCCACGCTGGCACATATTATTATTAAAATTGTGGAGCTGAGTAAAATCATGTAAAATGCACTCATGCCAGTGCCACATACAATACACTTGTTCCAGTGCTGCATAGATGCACCCATGTGTGATATATATATACACACACACACACACGCGCACACACTCACATACATAACAAACAGACACAAGCACACAGACATACAAAATCTCGTGCATTCACCAAATCTGCTCACCTTTCCAACAGGTTTGGTCCCCTGTCCAGCATCAAGATCCGGCGCCAAAACCATATCAGGCAGGGCAATAACAAGAAGAACATGACAGTTTTCAATGATAACCAAACTTCAGTAAAACCTCCCGTTTGACTAATTGCCTGAAAAGAAGCCAGAATGAACAAATATAAACAGCCATACAAATTCAAGGGAGACATAATATTTATACAGGGTGTCCTAGAATTAACCCATTACCTACCAGTGATCTCATATGAGATCACTTAAAAATTACAAATTTCGTAATTATCTGTCAATATTTACACATATCTAACCTTTTTTGCTATATCTACTAGGTATATTTCTCTGATATTCAAATGAGGTTTGCTAATTTTTCATCCAATATCTCGCTTATTTCTATTTAAAATATTATTTTGAAATGTTATTTTCATCATTCCAGCGTGTTTCTAAGGCTGTTTTATGCTAGAAATCAAAGTTTCATAAAAAAAAAATTCCAGTTAATAGAATTATGGGAGGTAATGGGTTAACTATCCATTTCAGTGAAATCAGACAATTTTTTTTTTAAAACCACTTTTATTTATGTTTATCATATTTTACGTGTTAAAAGTGTATAAATTTTTTATTTTGTTAATAAATTTTATAATTTTTATTATTTTTCTTTATAATTTTATTTTCTTTCTGGTTGGATCCAGCTTATCTGTCCATGACAGCTTTTTTTCAATTTGGTTGCAATCATTTTGTCTACCTCCATCTGCAGGATGGAGAAATAGTTAAGCTGAACTTCAAGAATGCATTCAATTAGCAGTGCAAGAGATTACTGAGACACTTCTGAATTTAGACTGGTGATAATGGTGTCATCATGTAGCTAATGTGTAACAATGTGGTGAACCAGATGGCTGCACCAGGCTCCAATCTGATCTGGCAGTTTCTACAGCTGGATGCCCTTCCTAACGCCAACAACTCCGAGAGTGTAGTGGGTGCTTTTACGTGCCACCGGCACGGGGGCAAGTCACACGGTACTGGCAACGGCCATGCTCAAAATGGTATTTTTTACGTGCCACCTGCACAGGAACCAGTCCAGCGGCACTGGCAACGACCTGTATTTATTGTTATTTATTCTGTTACTCTTTACCCTTTCTGCACTGCCAGTCATCACCTTCTCTCCCCTACTTTCCCTCCAACTCATTTATATTGACCACCACTCCATCCTCATTCACCAATCACTATGGTGATCTCTACTTCTATGTCCAGAATTTTTTTTTCTTTGACATGCTGTGACATGCGTGATCTTGGTAAACAAAGGGCTCATTGATAAGGGGTCCTTTGCATCCAGTTTTTGAGCTGTCTATTGTTCAACAGACTGGGAAATTAGCAAGAGAGAGTTGGTGACAGGAAAGGCATCTGACTCTAGAAACTCTCTTTTAACATCCAATTTCCTCATGCAAGCTTAGGGAACTGGACATTACACCCACCTCAATTGAGGGGTCTTGAATTGTGAGTCACTTGGTAGCAGCCTCACTGCTAGCATTAGGAAGGACATTCAGCCACATAAACTATGCCAAAGTGGACATTGGAACTTGACGCAGTCCTCTAGCTCAGGGGTTTTCAAACTTTTTGACTTGTGGACCCCTTTATATTTCAGGCTTTACCTTAGGGACCCCCCTTATAAATGCTTATGAAATTTAAACATAAATATTTGCTTAAAATAACATATATTTTTACATTTATTTATTTAACAGTATTTAACAAATAGGTTTATTGTCAATTAAAAGATCTCGATTAAAAAACATATAAAATCAAATTGCCCATAAAAAGTATTTGCTGTCCACGGACCCCCTGTGGTCTGCGAACCAGTTTGAAAACCCCTGCTCTAGCTGACCAGCTCCTGTCAAATTGCCCAACCCATACCAGCATGGAAAATGGACATTTGATGATGATGATGGTGGTGGTGATATTCTAATAAGGGAATGAAATTAAAGAAAAAAAAAGAACTCAGATATTTGCCAAACAGAGAGAGAATCAGAAAAAAAGAAAAGACTAAGACAGCATAAAGTAATGAAAGAAAAAAATGCAAATACTCACAACAACCCATATATCTTGTAATTTTCCTATTCCCGTGTTGGTAATCTTGTGTTCGTGGACTGGAATTCTCAGATTCACTAAATAATAGTCATAATGACAACTTCCCAATTCAAAGAAAGGCACCAAATTGCATTTGTAATGATTCTGTGCTTTCTTCTGCAAAAAAGGAAAAATATGAAAAGGAGATATGAAAATGTAGGACAAAGGTTCAGTTTCTGCCCTGTTTAATTTAACTATCTTTCCCTTCTGGGGCCCTCTAGCATTATGTTTAGTGTTAACTATCAGTAAAAAGAATACACAATACTTGTTTCGGTCATTTGACTGTGACCATGCTGGAGTACGGTCTTAAAGGAATTTTTAGACAAAGAAATCAACCCCAGAACTGATCAGTGTAAATCTCATATTTATCTTATCGGTCTCTTTTGCCAAACCCCTAAGTTGTCAAGCAATGGTGGGGAGACAAACACAGACACAAAAACATACACACACACAAATATATACATATATTGCTGTGGGCAGCAAAGAACTGACATCTCCACTACGACAACGCATTCACTCATTCCGCCCACATTGTCCAAGCCTTCCTCGTCAAGCAAAACACACCACTTGTTTGTCAGGCTTCCTACTCCCCAGATTTGGCTTTTGTGTGCTTTATGGCTATTCCAAAAGCTCAAAAAAAGCACTCAAAGGGAGATCTGAATCAACAGAGAACATCAAGCAAACTTCAATGGCATAGCTGTACAGCATCCCAAAAAGTGATTTCCAGAAATGTTTCCAGTAGTGGCAGGAACGCTGACAGAAATGTGTAGACTCCCAAGGCGAATACTTTGAAGGAGACGAAATCAAAATGGTGAGTTTTTTAATATTACTTGTTTTTTGGCCAAAGGTTAGATACTTCTTGACTATACCTTGTACATACATACATTACATACATATACATATATATATATATATATATATATATATATATATATATATACACACACACACACACACACAAACACAAGAGACTCTTCCATCCAAGATAACATAGGAGTATTCAGTGAGAAGACAAAAAATAAAAATGCAACCAAAAATCAACAACACACTCACATTACTATTACAATCATTCACTAAATATATATATATTATAAGAGAGGAAGTATCAGCAAAGTAACCAAAATGCAAACTTACAGGTATGGTATTTTGGCTTATTTTTACACTATGGGCTTAAAAATCATGCGCATGCACACACACACACACACACCAAAGAAAAGCACATCTCTGAAAGCCTCCACAAACATACACAGATACATATAGCATATACAAAGATCCCTATTGCTTGCTGTTTTTAGATTCTGAAGAAAGTCTTTCTTTTAAAAAAGACCAAAAAAAAAAAAATTGTAGTAGAAGACACTTGCTCAAGGTGCCATGCAGTGGGATAGAACCCAAAACCACCACTAAAGAATTACTTACCTGTTCTTCATCAATGGTACAATCCAGTTTCCTGGTTTCAACAGATTCTGCCAAAAGTTTCCAATCGGTTGGCGCTTCATGAAGATCTCGGTAACCGAGTTTCACTTCCATTTCCAGCGTGGCATTTTCCACTGTACAAAGAATATAGTAACAATTACATATTTAGTCCCTACGGTTATATTCGTACTTGTCTAGCAAGTGATTTCATCTGAAACTGGGTGTTGAAACTAAAGCAATTACAGCAAGAGAGACTCCTTCTAGCCATTCAAAAACATACAGAAACTGTTTGTTTTAGCTTCCCTTTATCATTTATTACAAGGTACCAAAATTTTCATTGCTCAGTCTGCATCCTGCGTCCTTTGGTCATTGACACAGTTCCACTGCAACTGTTTGAAACTTAGTTACAAGCCAGTTTATGTTAATAAGCCTCGGAGTTATAAATTTAAAATTTCCTTTTTTGTCTTCTTTTCCATGATCCTATATAGATCAAGCAAAGAGAAGATTAACCCTTTTGATACTAACCCACCAAAGACCACCCTTGGTTCTATAATACAAACTTCCTGTTTAAGTGATCTAAATTAAAACCTTCCTTCAAAAATTTCATGTTAATTTGTGTCCCAAACACCATTCTGGCACAAGGACAGCAATACTTTTAGGGAGAGGATTCAGTTGACAACATTGACTCTGAAAGGATAAAAGGCGAAGTTTACCTCGGCAACATTTGTACCCAGAACATAAACAGAAGAAACACTGCTAAGTGTTTTCTCCAGTGTGCTAACGATTCTACCAGCCTGCTGCCTTAACCCTTTAGCATTCAGATTAGTTTGTCAAATGTGATGCTTATTTATTCATATTGCAGCGTGGAAAGTGTTTATAAGCCATTTAAAATAACACACAAAAACCGTTAGATTCACTTCAAGATTTAAATTTAATTTGTAACGGTTTTTGTGTGTTATTTTAAATGGCTTATAAACACCTTCCACACTGCAATTGTTTTCATTCCAGCACACGATCTCAGATCAGGTCACTTGCTATCCAAGTACATCTCCGTAATTTATTCATATTATTTTGAATTAATCATGCATTATTTTGTAGCTCAGAGATTTTCATGATGTCATTGTTTATTTTTAGAATGACATTGTAGGATAGATACAAGGCCAGTCTAGCCAATCTTAACATAAAACTGGTGGAATATTGAGGCCGGATAAGTCCAGTTTGAATACTAAATGGGTAAATACCATCATAATAATGATGTCAAAGTTATCATTAATTTAACTTTGAAGTGACATGTGTTCACTTACAACTACGAATACAGTAGTTCTATTTTATGACCATAGGAAAATGTAAATAAAGTCAGTCAAGGTAAGATTTGAACACAGAATATAAAGGGGCATAACTAAGTACCGTAATCTTTTATGTTTTTTTTTTATCTTTTAAGGAAGTTATGAGAGAGTGAAGACATGGGATGAAGTTTTGAAAGCCAATCTCAAAACGCTGAACCTTATGAAAGAGAGGACAGAGGACCAAGATATGTGGCGCATTACTGTACTTGAGAAGACCTGACCACCACAACAGAATTGAGATCCTAAAACCAAGGTGCCACGTAAAAAGCAGTGGTGCTGATACCACTTTAAAAGCACCTGTGATGGTGCCACTTAAATAGCACCTGCGATAGCGCTACATAAAAAGTAGCCAGTGTTACTGGTGTTAGGAAGGGCATCCAGCCATAGAAACCAAACCAAAACAGACAACGGAACCTGGTGCCGCCCCTGACATTACCGGTTCTTGTCAAGCCATCTAACCCATGCCAGTATGGAAAACGGGCATTAATGGTGATGATGATCTTGTTAGTCACTGGACCTTGGTCAAAGGGTTCTAGTCAAATAAATTGACACCAATACTTATTTTTAAGTTTGATACTTATTCTATCAGTCCCTTTTGCCAAACTGTTAAGTCACGGAGAATGTAAACAAACACCAGTCATCGGCAATGGTGGGGGACAAGCACAAACACACAACAGGCTTCCACACAATCTTCTTCTACCAAATTCAATCACAAGGCATTGGTCAATTCAGGACTATAATAGAAAAGATTTATCCAAACTGCAGCGCAGTGAGACTGAACCTGAGACCACAAGCTTACAAAGCATTTCAACAGCACAGCCATGCCTGTGCCTATAGATATTTTTCTTCCTGATGCCCTGCCAATTTTGCCTTCCACTCAGTCATTTGATTACATTTTGGAGGTGGTGGGGTTGTCTTGTTTTTTAATCTGCTGTAACAATGAGATGAAGAAAAAATAGGGAAATAGAAGCAGAAGATGGAGAAAGATTAATATAATGGATAGATAAGTCTTAATACTTACACATAGGGTGGTTTTCATCATAAGCAATCTCTAACTGCAGCACTGCTATGATATTCTGAAACCAGCGGGACATATCCAGTTGCTTGCCACCTTTCGGACCAGGGATCCAGAAAGTGAAGACAATCTGGTTTGGAGAAATCTGCTCTGTCATGACCTTGGGATCATCAAAAGTCGACAATGACTGGCAGCTTTCAGACTCTCCTCTTGGGATAAACCATTGCTTTTTATGTGCATGCCGCCCACGATCAATGCACTTTGTTCCCAGAATTGTCTGAACATGTGATGGCGCCGGTGCTGAAAAATAAGAAAAAATTTTTAATTCATAAAGGAAGAAAGGAAAAGAGAAAAATACAGATAAAGGAGTAAAGTTAAGAAGAGCATTATAGTTTGCTTGAAGCATTGTAGTATAGAAATAGAATAATAAACAAAAAAAGGAAGGCTTCTAACAATGCTGAGATGAAAGAGAAACCATATATTTCGAGCACAAAAGCCCATCTTCAGAAGGATACAAAGAAATGATGTCTGCATAGATCCCACCATTTGGACAGCCAAACGGGCCCAGATGGCAGGAGCTATGTAGATACACAACACCTGTAAATACACCAATATCAGTTGTCAAGCAGTGATGGGGGGGGGGGAACAAACACAGACCCAAAAACACACCTACATTGACATATGTGTGTGTGTATGTGTGTGTATATATATATATATATATATATATATATATATATATATATATATATATATACACACACACACACACACAACAGGCTTCTTTCATTTTCTATCTACCAAATCCACTCACAAGGCTTTGGTCAGCCTGAGGTTATAGAAGAAGACAATTGCCCAAGGTGCCATGCAGTGGAACTGAACCCGGAACCATGTAGTTGGGAAGTAAGCTTCTTACCACACGCCCATGCCTGAAGCTACCAAAATAATACCTGATTAATTGAAATATGGGTAAATAATGATTATATTTCACAGAATAATCTTAACTAGTGGGACCTGTGAATATTTCACGGAATTAATGGTTAACTTATTTGGTTATTTCTGAAAACTTTATCCCAAAAACCTGAAAGCGTAGACTGTGTTGTGTCTGTATCAAAAGATGGTCGCTCATCTGCTAATCATTGAAAAATGAAGGAAATTGGAATACAATGATTCCTTAATACACTTTATATACTCTATACTCTCTTTTACTCTTTTACTTGTTTCAGTCATTTGACTGCGGCCATGCTGGAGCACCGCCTTTAGTCGAGCAAATCGACCCCAGGACTTATTCTTTGGAAGCCTAATACTTATTCTATCGGTCTCTTTTGCCGAACCGCTAAGTTATGAGGACGTAAACACACCACCATCGGATGTCAAGCGATGGTGGGAGGACAAACACAAACACACATATATACGACAGGCTTCTTTCAGTTTCCGTCTACCAAATCCACTCACAAGGCTATAGTAGAAGACACTTGCCCAAGGTGCCACGCAGTGGGACTGAACCCGGAACCATGTGGTTGGTAAGCAAGCTACTTACCACACAGCCACTCCTGCGCCTATGCATGTTTTTATAGACTTAATACACAACACTCTCCTTCTTTCTCTCTCATTCTTCGCCTTACCCTCTTTTTCTCTCTCCTTTTTATTTCACTCTTTGCCTTTCCCTTCAGCTAATCATGTGAAAGCATTTATAGACAGGTTAAGTAACGGACGAAAAACCTTATTTAAAAAGAAAAAAAAGTGCACATTTCACTCATCACCTCTCCCTCCCCTTGTCTTGCCTTGCCTCTCCACTCCCCTTCATTCCCTCCCACCTCAACTAATTACATGGAAGCATTACGGAGGGGCTAAGCAAGGGAGTGACAAACAGAATTATCATAAGATGTTAAAGGGCTAACCAAGCAGACCTTAGAGTATCCAGGAGTAAATTATTAATTTGTGTCCTTCAACCTTTCACTAGAAAGAGAATTAGCTGCTATTTCTGATGCATAGTGGGGGCTTTGTAGGGAATCCCACATTAGCTCAATACTGAGGAGGCTAAAGAGACAGAAGAGACGTAATAAAGACTTATTTGTACATATTAGGACTGTGTAAGTACATGTGGGTGTGTGAGTGAGTGAGTGTGCATAGAAAAGAGGTTTTCTGTCAATTATTAGAAGCTTTGATCATCAAACTGATACACACACACACACAAATATATATATACACACATGCTATGTGTGTGTGTGTGTGGATGCACACACAAACCGACATATACATACACAATTGCTCACATCTGTTTTCCACTATTAATTTCCTCTGCCGATAGGATTCTGTGTTTGTCTTGTGTTTACTCTGATAAAATGTATATATACATACATATGTATATCTATATATATATATGTGTGTGTGTGTATAATATGTATGTATGTATATGTGTGTGTGTGTGTGTGTGTGTTTTATATATATATATATATACATATATAGAAATTCACACACACAAACGCACACATATATATGTATAAATTCACACACACACACACACACACATATATACATACATATATATATTATATAGGTTGTTACAAATTCACAACCAGAACAACAGGTGTTGGTAATAGTTCTGGAAATTGGCAGAAGCATTTTGGAAGAAGTGAAGCTAAGAAACAGCAGGGGCAGAGCTTAAGTGGAAACACAAGTGTTAATATTGATGTTACCTTTTTTTTTAATGCTATTATTAGTGTGTTGGAAGCAACAGTATGATCGTAGAAGTGGTGATGGTGGTGGTGGCAGAGGAGATGATAACAGTCATAGCTATGATGATAGTAGTTACATGGGTAGGGATGGGGCGTCATAGCTGTTGTGGTTGTTATACTGGTGGTACTCTGTAGTCATATCTCATGTGAGTTGATATGACAGACTACACAAAGCAGAATTAAACCAAACCATTTGTTGTCTTTTATCTTTTACTTGTTTCAGTCATTAAACTGTGACCATGCTGGGGCACTGCCTTGAATTTTTAGTCAAATGAATCGACCCCACTAGGGACTTCTTTTTTAAACCTGCTACTTATTTTATTGGTCTCTTGCTGAACTATTAAGTTATGGGGACGTAAATACACCAACATTGGTTATCAAGTGGTGATGGGGGTGGGGACACAGACACACATATACACGATGGGCTTCTTTCAGTTTCCATCTACCAAATCTACTCACGAGGCTTTGGTTGGCCTGAGGTTATACACACACACACACACACACACACACATATATTTAAGGCACATGGCTCAGTAGTTAGAGTGGTAATAAGAGTACAAAGGTCTCCATAACTTATCATCGCCTCGGTGAGGCCCAATGTTCGAAGGTTGTGCTTTAACACCTCATCTCAGATCTCCCTGGGTCTACCTCTTCCACAGGTTCCCTTTACTGCTAGGATTTGACACTTTTTCACACAGCAGTCCTCATCCATTCTTGCCAAGTGACCATACCAGTACAGTCGTATCTCTTGCACACCACATCTGATGCTTCTGATGTCCAACTTTTCTCTCAGGGCGTTTACATCTGTCGTGTATGCACACTGACATTACACATCCAGCAGAGCATAGTTGCTTCATTCCTTGCAAGCTTAGGCATGTCCTCAAGTCATGGCCCATGTTCCACTGCCATGTAGCATGGCTGTTCGCACATATGCGTCATGCAGTTTACCATTTACTCTGAGCAGCAGAAAATAAGGGAAGCTTCACTGCTCTGGACCGCAAGTTTGGTGTCAGTGAATCTACTACTTGTTCCAATATGAATGTGTCTGATCATAACAAATGATGCAGATGAGTGTTTTCTCTACAGGAGAAGGTGGATATGACCAAGAAAATCATGATGGAGGAAGCGTACGTACATATGTATGTATAAATGTGCATACATGCATGCATGCTCACACACATAAATATGGCGAGAGAGAAAGAGGACACACAAATAGGGCGAGAGAGAGAGAGAGGACAAATAAACAGAGAGGGGTGAGAGAACAAGAAAATCATTGAAATGTCTGATGTCAAATCAGCAACCCCAAATAGGCAGCACCAGAATGGTTGTGCTAATATGATTCATACCCCAAAATTAAAAATAGTTTTTACAGTTCTGTGCTAGGGTGTAGATTGGCAGAATCATTTGAGCATCTCACAAAATATTTTGCAAACCAGCCTGCAGTTTGCAGAGCACTGGGCATCCACTAAGGGTTTGTTAGATATTCACAGAGCCAAGTTCAAAATTCGTTGTGTAGGTAGTCCTGTCTATAGGAAGACTCATTTAACCTTTTAACATTCAGATTATTTCATCAAATGTAATGTTTATTTATTCACATTGTTTTGAACTAATTATGCATTATATTGTAGCTTTGCGATTTTGATGAAGTAACTGTTAATTTTTTAGAATGATATTATATGGTTTGTGTAAGAACCCAGATTAAAACAGGTAGAATATTTTGACCAGATATGGCTGGTTCAAATGCTTAAGGGTTAAACCGACCATATCTGGTCAAACCTGCTAGATCCAGTCTCTCACATCTACTCTACAATATCATTCTAAAAATAAATAATTGCATCATTGAAATCTCAAAACTACAAAATGATGCATGATTAATTCAAAACCATGTGAATGATAAACATTACATCCAGCAAAGCAATCTGAATGCTAAAGGGTTTTTAAAAATGGGTGGGGCATTGTCCTTATTAGTTCAAGTTTGGAACTACTCATCTGTTATTTCTAGCAGGCTGAGAAACCACATAGTCCATTATGTGGGGTGGTTGGTGTTAGGAAGTGCATCTAGCCATAAGAACCATACCCAAGCAGACAGTGGAAGCCCAGTGCAGTCTTCTGTGTAGCCAGCTACTGTCAAACCATCCTACCCATACCAACATAGAAAACAGACGTTAAATGATCTTGATGATGATGATGATGACGACGACGACGATGTCTCCGTTATTGACTCATACAGTCACTATACGAAGGAAACTGAGTCAAGAAAGGTGTGTTGTCTTTGATGGCCTAACCAGTTCAATTCACAATTATTAGACATACTGCTTACTGTATTTGTATTTCAAACACCACTACCACTGCTGTCACAACCACTGCTACCTCTGGTTCCATCCTGAGTCACACAGTACATAGCACTTTGTGATATAGTTGGCATATAATAAGTATTGTGTGTGTGTGCGTGGGGGGACATTAAAAGTAGAAAAGCATGTTCATATATAAATTGAATATATATATGTGTGTGTGTGTGTGTATGTATATAAATAAATTGAATATATATATATATATATATATAAATTGAATATATATATATATATATATATATATAAATGCGGACATTTATTGTGGTTTTACAGTCAGGATTTGACTGCTATTTTTTCAGCGTGGTGGTATCTCTTGATACCCTGTATTATAATTTTAAATAATTATTACCTTTGATGGTTTTTATTCCCATGCTGACCACTTGATAAGATCAATATTTTAAATATCGATCTTATCCTTATTTATATAAATATAAATATATATATATATATATATATATATATATATATATATATATAAATACAATTTAGAGAAGAGCCACTGCTATACAATTCAGACAATATATATATATATATATATATAAATTGAATATTATATATATATATAACCATAACCCTGTACATGGCTTGCACAACTCTCACTAACCATTCATCTATCCCTAGTTTCCTTATTGACCATTAGATAAGGGATCGGGAGACCCTGTCAAAGGCTTCCTCCATGTCAACGAAAGCCAGGTACAGAGGTTTATCCTTGGCTAAGTATTTCTCCTGCAGCTGTCTTACCAGAAATATAGCATCAATGGTGCTTTTCCCTGGCATAAACCCAAACTGCATCTCATCTAGACTGACTCTCTCCGTAACTAGTTGGGCTATGACCCTCTCCGTGACCTTCATCACCTGATCCAACAACTTGATACCTCTGTAATTATTTGCATCTAAAGCCTCACCTTTACTTTTGTAGCAGTTGACCATAGTGCTGCTACACCAGTCATTGGGTGTGTCTCCTTCATGTATCACCTGGTTAACTATACCGCAGAGATGCTCAAAAACCCTTTTCTGAGTTATTTACTTTGAATTGTTATTGCCTCATATCTGATTAGCCTGTTATTACGTAACATGCTTCACGATTTTAGTATACATACCTTATTAGTATTTCCTCCTATGTTCTATATACTCTGGGAATGCATTAAAGCCCTTTTCAGGGCTACTTTATTTGAATTCTTACTATTGTTATTCCATGTTATTACATAACTGACTTCACAATTTGGGTATATATAACTTATTGGGAATGAATGGGAGAAAGAGAGTCTGTCGAATGCCGACCCAACAGAAGGACTAGCTATCCGAATTGACAGTACCTTAGTAGATAAAGCAATTGAGGGTATGAAACCAGGGAAAGCCCCCCGGCCCATCAGGAATCACCATAGAGATGCTCAAAATATCTGGCGGTGTTAGCTATAGATATATTTAGTGGAAATGAAATGTAAGAAGACAGTTAAAGGTCGAATTTTATAGATTGGGAGAAATTACTTATATGAACTAAAGGCATGTTTTTGTCAATGTTTGCAATGATAAACGCGTTCTTTAAACGTGTTTCCAAGAGAATTCTCTGGGAATAGGATGAGATAGAGTTCTTCATTACTGAGCGAACAAAAAGATTTATTTTTATCAGAATATTCCATTCCAAATCAAATTGTTTCTTATGATCCTCTAGAGACCAAATTAATTTACTAAGCCCACTATTGTTGTGTTTATTTAGAGTAATGGTTATACATATCAATAAACATTTAGACATATCAATAAACATATACATATATACACACATCATCATCATTGGAAGAGGTGACTTTTGTCAGATGATGAAAGGTTATAGTGAGAGAGACAGAAACAGGTGTTTTGCTGTAGAGGAGGTACAAGGTTACTCGGCTGGAGAGAGAGGGGGAGAGAGGGAGAGAGAGCAGACAAGTATCCATTACCAAGGATGACTATAACAAGGTTGAAATCATGTGATCTTGTGGCCTCAAAAGCTGGAATAATAGGAAGTTCTCTCCCCGCCTGCAACATATATCGAATGCAAAGTGCACTAAATAACCAGCTGGAGGAGGCGTCAACCTGTGGTTAAAATAGCAGTATTGTCTGTTCTTTGAGAACACCCATGTTTAGATGGTAATAAACATTACTTTTCAGTATAAATATTGCTTCTGTCTTTATAGAGATTTTCTTAACGAGCTAGTTTGCTTGTTATATTGTGTATGTATATCTATATATTTATATGTATATACACATATACATACACGTGTTTGCATGTGTGTATATATATTATATATGTGTATATATGTATATATAAGACAGACAGAGAGACGATAGGCTTCCATACAGTTTTTTGTCTACTAAATCCATTTACAAACTTTTGGTCACTCTGGTGCCAACCATGTGGTTCCAAAGTGAGTTTTTTAAACAACAGTTTCCCACTTTTTTTAAAAATGTTTTTCTTACTATAACCTAGGATCAACCCCAACCTTTCTGGGTAAAAATATGTAGATCAAAACAAACTGTGTGACAAGTGAGTGGTTAAGAAGTTCTTCTCTGCAATCATGAGGTCTCAGGTTCTGTTCTACTGCAAGCCATCTTTGGCAAGTGGGATTTTTTGGGTTTTTTTTTTACTATACTCTCGAGTCAACACCCAACTTTATGAGTGAAACTGGATAGACTAAATCTGTACATCAATCCCTTCACTCCAACCATGTCACACACTGTACCAATGATTCTGCCCAAGAGTTACATTAAGAGTAAACATGTGGCTTTGGAATACTCAGCCACTTCATGTGTTTACTCAATGACCAGGTAGTTCAATTAGTCAAACAAATGAATACACATCATTGATGACCAACAGGTATATATTAATTTACTTACTTAATTGACTGACTTCAGAGGGATAAAAGAAAAATTCACTGTATTTGGTCTTGGATTGTCATCAACCCTTTTAATACCAACCCACCTCTATGATATAAACTTCCCGTTCTTAATAATCCTGAAACAACAGGGATGTATGACTCCATCAGTCTACATCTGTGAGTCACCATCTTGTGTCTACGATACAAACATCCTGTTTCAAACTGATCTGAATTAAAATCCTAATTGAAACAAATGCAGGGTATTTCAACAGGAATATGGTAATAAAAGGGTTAAATATCAATCTGTGCATTCTATGACTCACCTAAGACTGACTATCCCTTGGTTCTAACATCCTGATTCAAAGTGTTACCAAAACCTTCCATCATAAATTTATGCTAATTTATGTTCCAAATGCCAGCTTAATAATAACAAAGTTATTTTACTAAATTCTCCGTTGCTTTTGAATTTAAATTGAAATAAATGCAATCTATTTCAATAGAAATACAAGGGTTAACTCTTTTGATAACAACCTGCTTGAAACTGTCCCCTGGTGCTATGATACAAACATTCTGTTCATAACAGAGGCAGTATGTTTCAATGGGAATTTGGTAACAAAAGGATTAGACTGATCTAAATTAAAACCTAACAAAATTTCATACTAATTTATGTTCAAAGTTATTTTATAAAATTCTTCATTATTTTCAAAATTAATTCAAACAAAGGATGATGATGTAGTGTATTTAAACAGGAATATGGTAACAAAAAGGTTAAGTATTTTATGACTCTATCAGTCTCTATGTTCTGTGACTCACCAGAGGCCTTTCCATGGTTCTATGATACAAACATTCTGTTTTAAAATGATCTTAATTAAAACCTTCCATCCAAATTTCATGTTAAATTATGTTCCAAACACCAGGTTAATAAGGACAAAGTTATTCTGCTCAATTATTCACTATTTTATAAATTAATTGAAACAGAGGTTCCGGGTTCAGTCCCACTGCGTGGCATCTTGGGCAAGTGTCTTCTTCTATAGCCTCAGGCCGACCAGAGTGGATTTGGTAGATGGAAACTGAAAGAAGCCCGTCGTATATATGTGTATATATATATATATATATATATATATATATATATATATATATATATATATATATTTGTGTGTGCGTGTGTGTGTGTCTTTGTTTGTCCCCCTAGCATTGCTTGACAACCGATGCTGGTGTGCTTATGTCCCCTGTCACTTAGCCATTCAGCAAAAGAGACCAATAGAATAAGTACTAGGCTTACAAAGAATAAGTCCCGGGGTTGATTTGCTCAACTAAAGGCGGTGCTCCAGCATGGCCACAGTCAAATGACTGAAACAAGTAAAAGAGTAAAGAGTAAAGAGGGAGGCAGCACATTTCAATAGAAATATGGTAACCAAAGGGTTAAAGTGATCTAAATCGAAACCTTCCATCAAAATGTTGTAAACACCAGACTAATAATGGCTTCGAATTTTGGCACAAGGCCTGCAATTTTGGGGAAGGGTGTGAGTCAATTACATCAACCCTAGTGCTCAACTGGACCTTATTTTATCAACGCCAAACGGATGAAAGGTAAAGTTGACCTCGTCAGAATTTGAACTCAGAACACACAGACATGAAATGCCGCCTAAGCATTTTGCCTAGCATGCTAACCATTCTGCCAGCTCACCATCTTATCACTAGATTGATAATCCTTTCTACAGGGTGTCCACAAAGTCTGGGTACATGGAGATTAACACATACTTTAAGAAATTATTATTTCTTATATTTAATTGTTTATGTTATGATTCTATTTACTCCATGTACCCAGACCTTGTGGACACCCTGTATTATAAGCACAAGGCCTGAAATTTGGAGGAGGGGATGAATCGATTACATCGACCCCAGTGCTCAACTGGTACTTGTTTTATTGACCCTGAAAGGATGAAAGGCAAAGTGGATCTTGGCGGGATTTGAACTCAGAACACAAAGACAGATGAAATACCACTAAGCATTTCGCCCGCCGTGCTAATGATTCTGCTAGCTGGCCACCTTTAACACTAGATTAATAATGACAGTTATTTTACTCATGTCACACCACCTTCTGGCAAGTGACCTGAACATCTGATGACCATCCTGGGAATTTTTTCTCGCATGACAAATGTATCTAGGACTACATTACTCCATGTATACTGTTTTGTTTAGACAGCATATGATTTGGCTGCTGCTTTTAAGACATCTTGTAAACCACACAGTCACATAAATCAGACGGCTGTAACTGTTTAGCCCTAGGTCAGCTGTGATCAAACAGACACAGACATATAATCAAAGGTTTTCCAACCGTGACCATCCCATTTTTTCTGTACTTACAAAGAAATCTCAACACGTGTCCTTTTTTAAAAAAAAAAAAAAAGTGGGGAAATGTCATTAGAGGAAAATTTGGCTGTTATTTCTAGCAAGCCAAGCGATCAAGTACAAGTTCCTGTATCACAGGCTTGAAGACCTGATTGATATGAGGCTGATTTGGCTGCTATTTTTAACAGGTCTAGTGATCATGTCAGAGACTCTTTAATTGATTTTAAATTTTGGGACAAGGCCAGCAATTGGGGTGGGGAGGGCTAAGTCGATTATATTGATCCCAGTTTTCAACTGGTATTTAGGATGAAAGGCAAAGTCGACCTCGGCATCATTTGAACTCAAAACGTAAAGATGGACAAAACGCATTTTGCCCAACCTGGTAACGATTCTGCCAGCTCACCGCCCCTGGAGGATCTTTTGTTAACATGAAGAAAAGAATGCGTAAAAATTAACAGGTGTGTGAAAGGGAGAGAGAGAGAGAGAGAGAGAGAGAGAGAGAGATGGGGAAGGAGAGGGAAAGCGGCAGAGGGAGAGAAAAGGTGAGAGCTGTAGGGAGGAAGAGAGAGAAACAGAGAGGGGAGAGAGGAAAGAAAAAGATAGGGGAGAGGAAGATAGGGAAAGATAAAGATAGAGTGTGAGAAATATATAAGAGAAGGGAGAGAAAAGGTGAGAGAAAGGAAGAAGAGAGGGTGAGAGAGGGAGGGGTGCTACGTTAGATTTTTTTCCATTCACAGAAAAGCCTAGAAAGAATGTTGCCTGCTGCAGGAAGGAATTGGATTGGCGCCAGGGGCTGGTTGAGACTGGATTAAGTTCGCAAAAAAAATGATAAAATAAAAAAACATGGCTTGTATGAAAAGGGACTATCGTACGTAGCTTTATAGGTTGAGGAAGTAAATATAGTAAATATAGACAGACGGGAACGATGGAAGTGGAGCCATGTGTGTATGTATATCTGCGTGTGAGTATGTGTGTGTGTTTGAGAGAGAAAGAGAGAGAGAGGGCAAAATGTGTGTCGAGGGTGCGGTGTGCTTCAAGACATCAATGGTACTAGCAAACAAACCTGGATTAAAATACACTTAAGAACATGTCATTCTAGTGAGCGTGAATGTGTGTATACGCACTTATCAATTAATGAATGACAAAAGAACAGCTTACGGTTGTTTCTGCTACGACAAGCAGTGCTCTTTCAGAGCTGAGTGCTTGTGTAGTATCCCTATAGTTTCAAAGCATCAGTATATCGAATTCTAACAATTGGTTATTTGTTAGCAGCATGAGTGGCTGTGTAGTAAATAACTTGCTTACCAACCACATGGTCCCGGGTTCAGTCCCACTGCGTGGCACATTGGGCAAGTATCTTCTACTATAGCCTCGGGCCGACCAAAGACTTGTGAGTGGATTTGGTAGACGGAAACTGAAAGAAGCCCGTCGTATATGTGTAAATATGTATGTGTGTGTGTCTGTATATGTTTGTCCCCCCAACATCGCTTGACAACCGATGCTGGTGTGTTTACGTCCCCGTAACATAGCGGTTCGGCAAAGAAGACCGATAGAATAAGTACTAGGCTCACAAAGAATAAGTCCTGGGGTCGATTTGCTCGACTAAAGGCGGTGCTCCAGCATGGCCACAGTCAAATGACTGAAACAAGTAAAAGAGCATTATGTCTAATTTTATAGATTGCCTATGTGGAGGCACAATGGCCCAGTAGTTAGGGCAGCGGACTCGCGGTTTCGATTCCCAGACGAGGCGTTGTGAGTGTTTATTGAGCGAAAACATCTAAAGCCCCACGAGGCACCGGCAGGGAATGGTGGCGAACCCTGTTGTACTCTTTTACCACAACTTTCTCTCACTCTTACTTCCTGTTTCTTTTGTACCTGTATTTCAAAGGACCAGCCTTGTCACACTCTGTGTCACGCTGAATCTCCAAGGGTACATGTGTCTGTGGAGTGCTCAGCCACGTTAATTTCACGAGGAGGCTGTTCCGTTGATCGGATCAACTGGAACCCACGTTGTCGTATATATATACACGCCTTTGATCTTAGCCAAAAGATACATTGTCAGAGTAGTCCGGCTGCTGTTCTCGTTTAGCCCTCGGTCAGTCCTGATCTCTTCCATACATATGCCTATATATTATTCTTTTGTTCTTCAGACATTTGACTGCGGCCATACTGGAACACTGCCTTTAGTCGAGTAAATTCTTTATAAGCCTAGTATTTATTCTATAGGTCTCTTTTGACGAACCGCTAAGTTACGGAGACGTAAACAAACCAGCATCGATTGTCAAGCGATGTTGGGGGAGACAGACACACACATATATATATATATAATGTAACCTCGTGGACATCGGTGGCGATTTTTTCTTCCTCCGTTTTTCCCTTCTTTGGACTTTCCTTGTTTCCGACGAAGAGCTCTGCTCGAAACGTCATACTCTCTCTTTCCTTTCCCGAGCGTCTAGTAACACAATCTGTAACTGTTCGCCTCTATCAAGCAGAAGAAACAATGTCACATATTCACAAATGACGTCACAGATTTTTCGGTATTAGTATATGACACCAGACACGAGTGAATGTGGATGCGAGTGTGTTATACAATGCAAGACGCAAGCATGGCTGTGTCAGAAGTTCACTTCCCAAGCACGTGGTTTGAGGGTTCAATCCCACTGCGCGACACCATAAGCAAGCATCTTCTGTGGACCTAGCCTGACCAAAGTCTTGTCAGTGGATTCGTGAGAAGAAACTCAAAAGAAGCCTATCGTATACGCGAATCATAGACAGAGAATAGATAGAGAGAGGAGAAAGTAACATGAGAAATAGACAATAGAGATGACAGAGAGGCGGAGATACCAATAAGATCTCGACCGCCAACAATGCGCACGCGCGCACACAATCATATCAAGATATTTAGAAGGAGCATGTTTAATGGTAGCGGTGTTGTCTGAAGATGATCAGACAGGTTTACATTAAATATACCACACTTTGATCTTAGCCAAAAGACCGACTGATACATTGTCAGATATACAATATGTTAAGTAGTAGTCTACCGGCTGCTGTTGTTTAACCCAAGGTCAGGTCTGATCGCTTCTATTATAATTTTTGGTTGTTGTTTAACCCAAGTTCAGGCCCGATCGCTTCTTTATTATTATTAAGGCGGCGAGCTGGCGGAATTGTTAGCATGCTGGACGAGATGCTTGGCGGTATTTCGCCTGTCGCTGTGTTCTCAGTTCAAATTCCGCCAAAGTTGACTTTGCATTTTATTCTTTTGGGGTTGATAAATTAAGTACTAGTGAAACACGGGAGTCGATGTAATCGACTAGTCCCCTCCCCAAAAATGTCAGGCCTTGTGCCTGTAGTAAAAAGGATTATTATTATTATTGTTATTGTTATTATTATTATTGCAGCAAGGTGGCAGAATCGTTAGCACGCCGGGCGAAATGCTTAGCGATGTTTTGTCTGCCACTATGTTCTGAGTTCTAATTCCGCCAAGGTCGACTTCGCCTTTCATCCTTTCGGGGTCGACATATTAAGTACCAGTGAAACACTGGGGTCAGTTAAAGCGACTCATCCCCTCCCACAAAATTTCAGGCCTTGTGCCTATAGTAGAAAGGATTATTATTACCTCCAATTTAGTGAAGGAAGGGGTATTGTTTTCAGTCGTGTTTGTTTGTCCGTGGCAAGATATCACAAGAACTGCTGGATGGATTCAGATGAAGCTTTCAGGGATGTTTGGCCTCATGACTGGCACGAACTGATTAGATTTTAGGATCAATCTGGTACCAGACAAGGATTCGGTATTATTCTTTCCTGTTTTTTTTACTCAATTTTTGAGAGTGGTTGAGTTCATTTTTTGTATTCTCGTTTTTGAGAGCAGTCGAATTTATTTCAGATATTCTCATTTTAATAATCATCTCTGGTTAATCGTTGAGAGGACGTTGGTGTTGCCTTAGTGGGAAGTTTGTGTTCTATGAGTGCTCTTATTATTATTATTAAGGCAGGGTGTGGGGATAGCAATAAAAAGCTAAAAGAGAAACTAGATGCCAAGTTAGCAAGGACAGAAAGAGGTTGCACATATTGTACAACACATGAAGATCAGAGGTGTGAGGTACTTTGGATTGCAAGGCAGTGTACAAGAGAGAACAGTGATAAAGCTGGAGAGACGTCTGAACAAAATGACAATGGTAGGCTTGCTTTTACTGATGTAAAAACAGGTACAGAAGAGCTACCACAAACAGTTGATGAGTGTAGAGAATACACAAAGAAAGAGAGAGTCTACTCTAATCAGATCCAAAAGTGACTGGCCATTAGCACTTTAACATTCATATTAACCTGTCAAATGTAAGGCTTATTTCTGCAAATTGCTTTGAATTAACTCTTCAGTATTCAGATTATTCCATCAAATGTAATACTTATTTACTCTCAGTTTTGAATTAATCATGCATTTTTTTGGTAATATCATGATTTAAATGATGTGATTGTAATGTTTTTTTGTTTTTTTTTTAAATGATTGTAAAAGGTCGGATCTGGCCAGTTTGAACATAAAGCAGATTTGTAGGCTGGATATGCCTGGTTAAAATACTAAAGAGTTTAATCATGTATTACGTTGTAGCTTCAAGATTTCGATGATGTGAGTGTTTATTTTTAGAATGAGATTGTAGGGTAAGTGTGAAAGGCTGGGTCTGGTCAGTTTTACTCTTTTTTACTTGTTTCAGTCATTTGACTGCAGCCATGCTGGGGCACTGCCTTTTAGTCAGGCAAATCGACCCCAGGACTCATTCTTTGTAAGCCTAGTACTTATTCTATCGGTCTCTTTTTGCCGAACCGCTAAGTTACGGGGACGTAAACACACCAGCATCAGTTGTCAAGCGAAGTTGGAGGGACAAACACAGACACACAAACATATACACACATACATATATATATACATATATACGACGGGCTTCTTTCAGTTTCCATCTACCAAATCCACTCACAAGGCTTTGGTCGGCCCGAGGCTATAGTAGAAGACATTTGCCCAAGGTGCCACATAGTGGGACTGAACCCAGAACCATGTGGTTGGTAAGCAAGCTACTTACCACACAGCCACTCCTGCGCCTATTTGTACATAAAACAACTAAAATATTCTGGCTGGATATGGCCATTGACAACAGTATAGTAAATACAGGATTAATGATATGAAGACAGGGAAATCAGCTGAAACATAAGGATTAGTGGCCCAAGATCGTTAACCCTTTAGCATTTAATCCAACCATATCCAGCCCAAATATTCTTCCTGTTTTATGTTCAAACTGGTCTGATCTAACCTCTTACACCTATCCTACAATGTTGATCTAAAAATAGACAATAACATCAAAATCTCAAAGCTATGAGATAATACGAGATTAATTCAAAACAACACAAATAAATAAGCATTACATTTGACAGGGTAATTTGAACTCTAAAAGGTTAAAGCAGTTCATATTCAGCCCAAGATTTCATTGCTTGTTTATATCAAGTGTCTTGAATAGGAAACATCATAACAAATTCAGAGATGGCTATAATCTCTAAAGAAAATCTGTAGAGATAACTTTAAGGAGGGATACAGCATCAATGGTAACTCTTCCTGGTTGAAAGCCAAACAACATTTCATCTGAACCAATCTGTTCCTAATAAAAATTGTTTCAAATTTTGGCACAAGACTAACAGTTTTAAGCAAGGTGTAAACACAGACATAGCTGTGTGGTATCTGGTTCGACCCACTGCACGGCACATCTTGGCCAAGTATCTTCTATTATAGTCCTAGGCCAACCAAAGTCTTGTTAATGGATTTGGTAAACGGAAACTGAAAGAAGCCTGTAGTGTGTGTGTGTGTGTATATATATACATACACACATATATATATATATATATATAGATATATATATATATATATATATATATACACATATATATATATAGATATATATATATATATATATATATATATATATATATATATATATATATATATATGCATACACATATATATAGTTGAAATTTACAGAAAAACAAGACGAAGACAGGTGTTCTTAATGTTAAGAATCAAGATTGAACACTTATTGAATATGTGGAAAATAGTAATGTGGAAATATGTTTGGATCAGTTGTTCTCACTGTTGCATCTACCGCATTGTTCTGCAAAAGAATTCCACACCTCATTCAATTTATTCCATAGTCCAGTAAATCTGTGTCCTTATATTTTCAAACAAGGGAATCTAGCACCCCCACTCAGCTCAAAACAATATCTGTGTACCACGATTTCTGGGTTATTTCTCTTCATCAGCACAGAATTGTTCGGCTAGAGGTGGCACTGCCAAATTGCCGTTCAAAATATATAGTTTTCAAAGTGACAACTAGTCACTGATTTATAGATTCCCTTGTTCGAAAATATAAGGACACAGATCATGTCATATAACCAGCTGGAGACGATGTCTCCTGGGGTAAATTACAGCAACATTTGTCCTAAACCAGGATTGCCATGTTATGTTGGCAAACAATCTTTACTCGAAAGTACTGTTGCTGAAGATCTCATGTTGTGAGATTTAGAAATGGTAATGTGGAAATATGTTTGGAATGTTTGGATCAGTTGTTCTCACTGTAGCATTTACTGCATTGTTCTGCAAAAGAATTCCACAGCTCATTCAATTTATTCCATAGTCCAGTTTCCAGTGAAAGTATACATGTGGCTATGTAGTTAAGAAGTTCATTTTGCAACCCCATGGTTTCATGTTTACTGCGCTGCAGTCTTCTACTATCACCCTGGACTGATCAAAGCCATGTAAGTAAGTGCATTTGGTAGACAGAAACTGAATGAAGCCTGTTATGTGTGTGTATAAATATATATATATATATATATGAGCGTGGCCGTTTTCGTGTGGGTGACACGTAAAAGCACCCACTACACTCTCTGAGTGGTTGGCGTTAGGAAGGGCATCCAGCTGTAGAAACTCTGCCAAATTAGATTGAAGCCTGGTGTTGCCATCCGGTTTCACCAGTCCTCAGTCAAATCGTCCAACCCATGCTAGCATGGAAGGCGGACGTTAAACGATGATGATGATGATGATGATGATGATGATGATGATGATGATATATATATATATATATATATATATATATATATATATATATATATATAGCACTCATGCCAGTGCCACAGAAGGACTTGTGCTGGTGCCAACATGAGAGTCTCATGCTGGCACCACATTAAAAACACCCAGCACACACTGTAAAATGGTTAACATCAGGAAGGGTATTCAGCCAAATCAGACTGGAACTTGGAGCAGCTTGCCAGCTCAAGCCAAACTGTCCAACCCATGGAAAACGCACTTTAAATGATGATGATGGTGATGATGATTGATATATAAATATCAATGTCATTCATTTCCAATATTCAGCAAAAACAGTCTGGTCAGGGGAAAATATTACCTTACTTGGAAACAGGTAAGGCAAGACAACAGGAAGGACACCTAATCACTGACATTCTGCTTCAATAAACTCCGTCCAACCCATGCAAGCATGGAATAACAGATGTTAATATAATGATGAAGATGATATGTATGCGTGTGTATGCATATGTTTGTGTTTCCTTGCATTAAGATAATTGTAAATGAGCATCACCCTCATACAAGCAGTGTCTTTTGATTCCAATCTGCTGTGAAAACATGTCCAGCCATGGGGAAGTATTACATTGCTTGGAAATGGGTGAGGGTAGGCAACAAGAAGAGCATCGGGTCACAGAAAATCTTCATAAGCAAATTCCATCTGAGCCATGCAAGCAAGGAAAGGTGGATGTTGAAATGATGACAATGATATGATTGATTGGGATTGTGTTAACATCAATGATGTCAACAACAATCAGGCAAAAATAATTTCAGACTGTTGCAATGAAAATCAAAATCAAGCTGTTCACTGCAACTATCAAATCAGTGCTTATTATGGTGATAAAACATGGACACTGACAAAGAAATTATTAAAAGGAATAAATGGATGCTACACAAGGATGCTACGAATGGCCCTAAATGTGAAATGGCAGTAAACATATGACAAATGAATGCCTTTAAGGAAACCTGCTGAAAGTTAGCAAGAAAATCAGGCAAAGATGGCTGCGACTATCTGGTCACTTCATGCACCACCCTGAACTGGAAGCATCCAAATTAATCTTGTGGAACCTACTTCATGGGGATGTAAGACGAGGCAAACATCATCACACTTACATCAACAACTTGACCACAGACATTGCCTAGAATGTATCAAGGACCTCAAAGTAGTGATGATGGACTGAAAAGTTTTGCAGGGTAGACCTTGTTGCTGTGACCCGGGTTAGAACCCGGCTATAAATATAATAAATGTTGTAATAAAGCACCACAAATGTTGAGGTATGTGTATGAAGCTGTTGTCTGTACATTTCACGATTTTTTCAAGTTATCTTTTTGTAGCCAAGATCATGGTGTTTTTAAATGATTTTTCAACTAATGCTGTCTTTTCTAGAAAACTAACTAAACTAACTAAACTAGTTTGGTAAATATGGTTTTGACTTAAGAATAATAAAACTAATCCTTACTATAGAATTAAGACTTGTACCTGTGCTATCTTGTTTTGTGTTAGTGAAGAGAGAAAATAACCAGGCTCTAATGATAAGCATGTGTTTCCAAACAGTTTTAAGGAATTAAAATGAAGGTGCAGGTGTGGCAAGAAGCTTGCTTCCCAACCACATGGTTCCGAGTTCAATCCCATTGTGTGGCATCTTCGGCAAGTGTCTTTCCCTATAGCCTCCAGCATACCAAAACCTTGCAAGTCGATTTAGTAGATGGAAACTGTAAAGAGCCCTTAATTTTGCAGCTTTAGTAAAAAGAACAGACTCCATTGTTGCCAGAAACAACCTCACTTTCAATTTCCTTGCTAACTTTGAACTCCATACCTTTCTCAATTTATGGTATACGCTCCAGGAAAGAGCTTTCCTTGCTATGATGTCTTTTTCAGTACTTTGTGTCCACGCACCAAAGTATTTGAAATTTTCAACTGCCTTCAGCGACTTACCATCTCTCACTTTCACTGTCACAGGCATTTCTAGGTTGAATACTCGCAGCTCTGTTTTCTTTGTGTTACTGTACAATCCTTACTAAAGTGTTGAAGAAGCAGTTGGACGGTTGTTATACGAGGATGCTTAGAACGGCACTCAGTGTCTCCCAGAAGAGTCATACAACAAACGCCGACTTGTACCTGGGACTACCAAAAATAACATTGAAGATACAGCATAGAAGGATGAGGTTAGCTGGACACTGCATCAGACACACCGATGAAATTGCTAACAAGCTAGTGCTCTGGCAACCAACAGAAGGAAGAACCAAGAGAGGAAGGAGGAAGACGACCTATATCAACAACTTGCTGGAGGATACTGGTATGGAAAGGGTACAGGAACTGAGGACCATTATGGAAGATCAAGATGAGTGGGGAAAACGTGTGGAAACAGTCTTGGGGCGTCCTGAGGGACGACCTAGATAGATAGATTAATAAAAAGTATATTACTCTACCTTTGGTATTCAAGTACTATTTCCCCCCCCCCTTGTTTGGCACTTACATGCTCACCTGTGTGTGTGTGTGTGTGTCTGTGTTTGTCCCCACATCACTGCTTGACAACCAGTGTTGTTATGTTAATACATCCCTGTAACTCAGCAATTCGGCAAAAGAAACTGATAGAATAAGTACTAGGTTTAAAAAAGTAAGCCCTGGGGTTGACTAAAATCCTTCAAGGCAGTGGCCCAGCATGGCCACAGTCAAAGGACTGAAACAAGTAGAAGATAAGGTTTTGATAGCTGCTTGCATACCATTTTGTTTTAACAATTTTGTCCGAAGCTAAGCTTCAGGTCACACACATTCAAAAGATGTCAATTGACAGAAAGCTTTTTAAGACTGTGAACAATAAGGGAGCAGAGAATCCTGCTAATTTCCCAAACCAAGCAATAATTCGATTCCATTTCCAATGCTATTTTTCATTCTATATCTTTTATCTGTTTCACAGGACTGCAGACATGCTGGGGCACTGTCTTGAAGGGTTTGAACAAATCAACCCCCAGTATTTATTTTTTCAAGCCTAGTATGTATTCTTTCAATTTCTTTTGCTGAACTGCTAAGTTTCTGGGACGTAAATTAATTGGTACATATATATGTACTTATGTATGTATGTGTGTATGCGTGCGTGCGTGCGTGTGTGTGTGTGTGTGTGTGTGCACCTTTGTCTAAACATCATGTGACGGTTGTAAATGAGCATTATCACCATAGTACATGCGAGGTTGTTTGTTCCAGTCTTCCATAAAGAAAAGCATGTTTGGCAATGGGGGAAATATTACCTTGCTCGGAAACGGGTGAGGGACAACGACAGGAAGGGCATCCAAGCTGTAGAAAATCTACCTCAACAAATTCCTTATAACCCATGCAAACGTGGAAGAGTGGACGTTAAAGCGTGAATGATAAAGAATGTGTTTGCTGTAGCTGTTTTAGTTCCAGTTCAACCTCGATTGACCAGACTTAACATTAAAAACATTCCAGCCAAGGATATCCCTCTGGAAATATAACCGATTATATGTATTCTTCTTTAATCTTGGAAGAGATTTTGACTTCTATATCTAGCAGGTCGATCGACCAAGTTTAGCTCACTCGATGGTTTGTGTGAGTATTGTAGTTGCTGGGGTTATTGTTATTGCTGTTGTTATAGTTTAGCCCTAGGTCACTTCGACTTAACAGAACTTAGGATCAAAGGTATTCCAGCAATCACAAATGCAATCTTATTCGTTATCCACATCTTTTCATTGCCCAATGTAGTAGTAGAGTGTTGTTTGATGGGGGATTCGGCTATGGTTTCCAACGGACGGAGCAACTAGGCAGCAGTTTCCTCGTTGGTAGAAGTCCCAATATGAGTATGAAGCAGCGCAATTGACAGATAAGTCCATGTGTGAATACAGACCAATAAGTTTGTGTGTGCGTGAAATAAACATTACAGAGATTTGATATGTAATTTAAAACAAACGTGTGGTACAGTAGAGTTTGCGTTTGAGAATACAATGTGTGCATTTATGCGTGATTGCGTGCACTTCTGAGGGAGAGGGTGAAGTGCAATCATTATTGGTGAGAATTTGTTTGTATGTATGAATATATATATATAAATATGTGTATGTGTCAAACATGACTAGACGAAGCTAACCTGCCATTGTGTACGTGTGGGAATTTAAGAGCTGAAAACAAGATTAAAGTAAAGTCTAGACAGATTAATGCATGTGTGTGTATATAGACACATACACAACACACCAACACGCTAATCAATGTAAATACATATAGTTAATTTGAAGATATCAAGTATATTAAGCTAGTCCCCTATACTGACTATATATTTCTTTCAGAAAGCATTCCTGAGGAATTACCCCCTCCCACTTGGTCATATTGAAAAATAAATGAAACAAACAAACAAACAGACACACAGACATCCAAATGCAACTGACACACAAATATACTCATTCATATATGTTTTGTTTGCACAGGAGTGAATGAATGAAACTTTTTCCTTTGTTAACATTTCCTCAAGGAATCAATGGACATTGCATGTCTGTGCTTGATAAGTGTGTGTGTGTGTGTGTGTGTGTGTGTGTGTGTGTGTGCGAGTTAGAAAGATACAAGGTAGTTTTTTTTAGACCAAAGACTGACGGTATGTATATATAAAGAGAAGCATACAGGTAGACAGGCGGGCAGACAAGGATAGGGAGTCAGACAGAACCAGGTAGACAGCAGAAGTTCGGATTGGATAGACTAACGGACAGACCAGACTGGGTAAACAGTCGGTCACCGAGGATTAGGTAGAGAAACGGTCAGGCACGATTAGGTAGACAGGGAAGAAAACTTGGTAGACATGGAGAGAGATCGAAAACTAGGTAGACAGACAGGAGTAGGTAGACAAAAAATGGACCGGACTAGGTAGAAAGATGGACAGACTGAGCTAGATAGACAGATGAGCAGACAGTTGGAGGGAGGAGGCGGGACTAAATAGACAGACAATCAAGGTTAAGTAGTCAGAGGAAGACAGGTCTAAGTAGACAGACAGATGAACAGAGAAGACAAGGAAGATGGACAGAAAGAGAGGGCTTAACAGACAGAGTAACAGAATTTGGTAGACAGACGGAGAGGATTTGGTAGATAGGCATACCGATGGACATAGGTAGACATCAGACAGATGAAAAGGGCTAGGTAGACAGTGCTGGACGGACGGTTAACGGACTGACAAGTCTAAATTGACTGACAAACAGAACCAAGATACGCAAAGAGTTGGATGACCAAAGGTTGGTAGACAGACACGCACGAACTGGACAAAGATAGACTAGGGCAGACGGTTAAGACAGGTAGACAGGCGACGGACAAAACCAGATAAACAAACAACAGGTGGCCAAACTGACAGAAAAGTCAGGGGACGTTGTTTGTGAGTATGTGTGTATGTAATCAAAATAAACATTTTAAAGACTAACATGGAATGAGGTTCCAAGAAGGAGAGGACATACAGAGAGAGATCTAACAGAGAGGAAAATTAAGCAGAGAGAGAAAGATATACACAAATACTTATAATTTTTGAAAGTATCGTTTGGTCACACGGATCAATTCAATATATTACTGGTAAATAATTAATAACAGGAAATGAAGATAGATATATAGATACACCCTAGTATAATATACATATATTAAAGTGAGTACGAGTGTGTGTAAAAATGTATGTATAAATTCCCATACATAAATATAACCAGATTTATATAGAATTTATACACGAGGATAAATATATATATATATATATATATATAGGAAATAAAATCAGGAGGTGTCCGTCTAAAGCATTTCTTTTCGAACATTAAGACAACCGATGTTAAAGGATTAGAAACGGTTTCGAAATCGGGTCGCGCCGTCATTTAATTACAACTATTTATTCCAAAATCTTAAACTCGAATTTAACAGGAAATGCCACCAGACACGGCAAATGTATAGCAAATATTTATATAGGCCTATATATATCTTTGCAGTAATGTTTTCATTTTGATTTTGACATTCTTTTGGTTAGTCATTATCGTGATATTTTAACCAAAATTGCCTTGTTTTTAATAATTGCAATATGTACAAAAGTCCGCGCGCACTTGCTTTTAATAATATATATATATATATATATATATATATATATATATATTGCAACTGTTAAGTTTTTACGAGTAGTTAGGTCGAATGATAGATAGTATACAGGTAGTTAAATGGAAACCTTTTAATAAAAAAAACATTCGCTATAAATGAGTTTTTCTTTCCGCATACTTGTAAAATAATTTTGAAAAGATAACATTTTTTCTTTTTCTCGATTATTCTAAATTTGCGAGAAAGTCTCCTCGCCCCTTTAAATCTTCGCACACACACATATATTATATATATATATATGTGTGTGTATATGTATATGTATATACGCAAGCGCGCATATATATTATATATAGTTGTACTTCAATTATTTCAAGAGGAATGTAGTCGTTCTAAGTGTTAGAAATAGCAGTTAAAACTCTTTCGAAACACACTCTAGCGTCTTCTAGAAGGGAGGAACCATTAGTAAACAATCATGTGTATGTGTGTGCGCGCGAGTATATGCATATACGTATATGTATGTATGTATGCACATTTATACAAGGAGAAAAGAAAGATTGATCACAACTAGAATGTTTTTGCTAAGATACTTTGCGATAAACTCAGAGTTAAACAACAACTCTGCACATTCGGATGTGTATCAATTTCTAGACCCACATCTGATTTTTTTTCTGCTCATTTGTTTTGTTTTTTCTTTCCCCGCAATAAAAAAAAAACTTAAGTCTGTTCTTGTTTCTCAGTCCTCAGTTCAACCCCGATGGCGTAGATGTATGATCGAAGCCGTTCCAACCGCAACAGTCCCGGCTTTTTATATGCATCATCATTAAAGGCTACATCATCAAATAAGTCCTTTTCTTCACCCTCTTTTTTTTAAGAAACCGTGTGTGATTTGGGAGGGATTTAGCTGTTGTTTCTAACAGATCAACTGACCTGCTCACTCAGCTAAGCAAAGAATAAATTTTTTAAAAAACGGTGAAGAAACGAAAGAAAGAAAAATAAAGCATACAAAAGAAGACGAAAGGATGATACTCACCGATAAGGCCCCCAATTAAGAAGAATATAACCAGAGCAATGAATAAACATATCCCTAAAAAGGATAGCTTTCTCCAACTTAAAGTTTCCAGAACCACTCCGGTCATGTTGCCGAGTCTTGCTTATGTATTTAATAATAATAATATTTATATATATATAAGCAATAATAAATTTCTGAGCGATATATATATATATATGTGTGTGTGTGTATTATTTATCACCACCGACTATATCGTTATCGTTCTCGATTCCGATATATATCTATATTTATATATCGTTTTACCAGAAATTCTTTTAGATAGTCATCTGTCTATATTTGTGTATATATGCGTTGAGTATATATGTGTAGATATATCATATATAGTTATCACCACTATTTATTACAGATATACATCTATATAGCAAGGTACTAATAAGATCGGTATCTGCACGTGTATACATATATATATCCTTGCTTTTTAGAGATAGGTATGTAGATAGATACATAGACAGATAAGATGTGTATCAAGGAAGATGGTATACAAGACTAAATGTCGACGAAATAAGTGATCCAAGTGTGCCTTTACCCTTGCCAAGGCAGATCAAAATACGTAATTTAGAAATAGCAATAATAATAATATGAAGAGAAAAAAAGCAAAAGGCGAATCAGAGGGCAAGGCAAGGCACGACACGGACAGGCAAGTAGTTCAGAGGATATCCAGCCGGAGAATGTAGTGGGAAGAGTAGTCTTTGGACGTTGGAGTCGAAAAACTAGTAACTATATATATATAGATAGATAGATAATATATATATATATATATATAATGGAGTATTTACTCTGTGTATGAGTAGTATATACTGATATATAAATATATAAGCGTTGAAAAGTAAGTGGGGGCAAGTGAAGCAACAAAGCGACGGCCGATTAGCTTCATTCGGCTGTGCACGTCGTTGGGAATTGTTTGTACCCGATAGCCTTCTAGTGGCGCCCTCATCCCCTTTCCCTCCTCCTCTCTCTTTCTCTGCTTCTCCGTTTCCTTCTCTCTTTCCCTCCCTCTCTCTCTCTCTATTTATATATCTTTTTCTTTCTATATTTCTATATTACTTTCTTCACCACCGAACACTTTTTCCTTCTACTCTGTCTCCTCAGCTTTATTTCTGTCATCATTATTTCTCATTTGTAAACTCCTTATTTTTCCATTTTCTCTTTCTTCTTTCTCTCGGCCTTTCTCTGTCTCTCTTTCTCTATCTGCCTACGTCTCTCTCTCTCTCTCTCTCCTTCTCTGTACATATATTTGTTTCTTTCTCTATCACTTCATTATTATTTCTTTGCATTTCTATTCAACTCTAGTTTCAAACTCTCTATTTTCCATTTCCCTTTCTCTCTCTCTCTCTCACTTTTCTTACTCATTCTTCCTCTTATTCCTCTTCCCTCTTCTTTCTTCTTACTCATTTTCCTTCCGCCCTTTCACTTTCTTTTCTTATTTCCATCTTTATTTTTTTGGCATTTCTTTCGCCACCCCTCTATATTTTCCTTGTACCTTTTTCTCCTTCAGTCTCATTACATTCCCTTTCTCGTCATTCTTTTAATCAGACCGCTTTTCTCTCGATTTTATTTCTTTTTCTCTCGTTCTTTCTTTCTGTCTCTCACTTTTACTTTTTCACGATCCTTTTTTTCTTTCAGTTTCTTCTCATACTAATCTTTCTCCCTTTCTCTCCTTTCATTTTCTATTTGCCCCTTTTTCTTTGTCTAACTCTCTTTTCCTTCAATTCTACACCTATACTGCTCGTCATCCTTTTCTCAATCGTTCTTCCCTCTTTCATTTTCCTCTTTTTTTCTTTCCCTCTTCTCCTATCCGTTTCTCCTTTTCGTTTAGTTTATCATTTTTCTTCCTTCCCCTCCTAACTACCTTTACGCTATCTATATCTGTTTTTCTCTTCCACTATTTCTCCTTCTCATCTTTTTTCTCACATTTCTTTCATTCCACTTTCTTTCTCTCACTTTTTTTAGTTTTTCTTCAGTCCCTGTTCTTTCTCTCTTGCCCTCTCTCTCTTCCTCCCTCCCCTCTCTCTCTAGCTCTCTTTCTCTTACAATCTTAGAATTTTTTCTGACTTCTACCTTTTTCCTTCCGTCTCTCTAACTTCAAGTCAGTTTACCTCTTCTCTCTTTATCAATCCCTTCTCTCACTTTCTTTTACCTTCCTTTGTCTCTCTCATCCTCATCAATTTTATCTTCAATTCTCCTACTTTATCTTCTCATGATACATTTCCCTCTTGATCCCCCCTACAATTCTCTCTCTCTCTCTCTCCTTGCTGGTCTGTATTATTCTCATTTCAATTCACATCTTTCCATCCTACCCACTCTTTGCATCTGACCTTTCTTTTTCACTATTTCGCCCATCTTCTCTAATATTCTCCTTCCTTCTCTGTCTCTATCAATTTCTTCTCTCTATTACACTGTCTTTCTCACTACTCCTCTCTCTCCCTTATCTATGGCTGCCTGTCTGTCTATTCTTTGCCTATTTCGCCTTTATTTCTCTATATTCTTTCTACTACCAATGTCTTTGTCTTATCTATTTAGCCAGCTTTCTGTCTATCTATCTATCTATCTATCTGTCTGTCAATCTGTCTATCTATCTATCTATCTATATCTATCTATCTATCTATTTATCTATCTATCTATCCATCTATCTATCTATCTATATCTATCTATCTATCTATCTATCTATATCTATCTATCTATCTATCTATCTATCTATCTTTCTATATCTATCTATCTATCTATCTATTTATATGGATTCTTAGCATTATACTTCGCTTTTTCTTTATATATCTTTCCTATATTCTTTCTACTTTACTTAAATTTTGTCTCTCTCCTCCCTCTTCATCCCTCCCACTCTCTCTATTCTTCACACTTTGTGTCACTAATTCTCCCTCCCTATCTGCTCTCTCTTTCTCTCTCTCTCTCTCTCTCTTCCTCCCCCTCCCTCGCATTCACTCTTGCGCGCAATGAAAAAAAAATCAACTGGAAAGTAGAACGCTTCCATTTCTATCCAAAGGGGACAGGCATGTGCCGGGGCTTGTTTGTCTTGCTTGCTATATACTTGCTTGCAAACTTGCTTTTTTATTTTTTATGATTTTCTGTTTGTTTCACGTTTTCATTTTATATTTTATGTATTTTTCATCTCTATAGGGGTTGTTTGTCCTGGTATGTTTCTTTTTTTCCTTCTTTTTCTTTGAAAAACAAAGATTTGAATGGAAGAAAGAGGGGCGGCCTAGCTGACTTGATTGGTTGGGCGGCTGGCTTACTTGTCTTCAATGATTTTTTCTCCTTCTATATCTTTTACACTTCCCTTTATTTCTCATATATCTCTTTCCTTATTCTCCCTTATATCTCCCACCTTTTCTCTCTCTCTCCTTTTTTTTTTATCTCTCCCTCTTTTTCGTATCGAGTAAAAATTCTTGTCGACGATGTCGCGTCATGTTTTACTCATTTCTTCATACCATGACTCGGTCAGACGGTATATAGAACTACATCCAGCATAAACCTAAATATTGATGCTTCTCTTACAGAATCTACTGCGCTATGTTTCGACTTCATCTCCATGCATGTATTAAAATAAGTCGCGTTCAAAACTGCCTCAATCGACTTTGTCTTTCGTTCTTCCACAGCCGAAATAACAAATCTTATTCTCATTCAGTTGATTACATCTAATTTCTTTTCAGTGTTGTATATCGGGAGGGTCATTATACTAATAATAAACATATGTACTGGTTTTATTTCATTTCTTCGTTTGGGGGGGGGGGGGGCTTTTTTTATAGTTTTGTTGTTTTTTGTCAGTTGGTTAACTGATTGTTCCGTTTGGCGACGAAAGGATTTTGGCAAGATTAGCTCATTGATTGATTAATTGGCCGAACGATTAATCATCAACGAATTGATTAAATAGTTAACCAATTGACAAATAAAGAAGTGAAATAGAACCCTTGTGTGTGTGTTTAATACTGACATAATGACCCTCTCGAAATTTAACAAAATATGGTTCAACGTACGAGTTCATATGAAGAATCTTGCAAACCAAATACAAAAGCGAAATATTTTCAGTGGCTTTGGTCTTGAAGAAAGGGTTATGGTCATAGATCTTGCAGGACCTCCGACCAGGATCACTCATAAACTGGCGCATTGAGCGAACTAAACTTTGTTGCTTTTACAAATATAATTTTTAAGGATTTGATGGGGACGGTGGTTTCATACGACGGATAAATGATCCTTTCATACCCTAACATTGTTTAAAGAAGAAAAATTATACATACTAATAATAAATTTACTAATAAGCCTACTTTGCTAACAAAGTATAATCTCTATTATCTGGATAAATGAATATCAATTATAATAGCTCGTTAACCCTATCGTTTTCTGCTTGTTTACTGATGTTGGTAGAAAACGAAAATATCTTTCTAGAGTTACTGTAAAAATGATTAACAATGCATAGAGGCAGGCGTGGCTGTGTGGGAAGAAGCTTGCTTCTCAACCACATGATTCCAAGTACAGTCCTCCTGCGTAGCACCTTGGGCAAGTGTCTTCTATTATAGACCCGGGTCGATCAAAGATTTGTGGATTTGGTAGACGGAAACTGAAAGAAGCCCGCCGTATATATATTTGTGTGTGTGTGTGTGGTTGTCAACCACCACCGCTTGACAACCAATGTTGGTGTGTTTACGCCTCCGTAACTTAGCAGTTCGGCAATAAAGACCGATAGAATAAGTACCAGACTAAAAAAAAAATACTGGAATTCTTCAAAGCGGTGTGCCCCAGCATGGCCGCAGTCTAATGGCTGAAACAAGATAAAAGACATTCACGAACAATTAGCAGAAGCTTTATTTACGGCACATAGTATTATTTTTTTTTTAGTGTTGGTCTTTGGATGAAAAATAAAATCGACAATTATACACCGAAAGAGACATATTACTGGGGGCTACAGCAAAATAATTGGTATGTATCAATCTGTCACTTGCCCATCACCACAAGGAAAATAATCGCGCTATATTCATGACAGCAAAATCTGTACCTTCTATCTGCAACGGCTGGTAAATGAAATGAGAATGGAGATGTTAAAGCGGTTGCCAAAACCCACCTTTTCATAGGGCTCATTAGAGAGTTCTAGAAAGTCGAATCACATGATGACTTGACGCTGATTGCTCGGTTAATCGGCCGATCCCGTGAAATAACAGTGATCTCGCAGTGGTGTGATTTGAATCTGCTACAAACCTTTTTTCACCAGCTGAATGACTTGACGCAGCAGACGACAGCAACTCATAAACTATATATATTTAGGGTGTTCGGCCTCAATTTGATGAGTTCCAGATTTGAGATTGCTACAAATAGTAGCCAAATGTTTCTCAATTCACAGAATTTTGTTTGATTTAAAAAAAATTTCTACTAAAAAGACGCATCAAGTAAAGGATTGTACAAGATTACGTAAAGAATATAGACGCTGACGTGGTTGTGTGGTAAGAAACTTGCTTCCTAACCACATGGTTTCGAGTTCAATCTCGAGTGCACCAAACCTCGCGTGTGCGTATGCTCACATTTTTGTTGATGTTTGTATGAGCGTGTTTACTCGTGCCATGCAGCTTGCGCGAGGGCGTTTATACATCCATATCTGTTAACGGTTATTTTCAATACTTTTCTCGCTGGATTACTTGTTCGTTTCTCTTTTTGTCATCTGCAATTTCATTTTTGATCTTCTATATATATGCTTTTTACTCCATCTGGCTGTTTTTCTCTCTACAAAACGGGAAGTTACATTGTGGAACAGTCATTTTATTTATCAACCGACGAGATACATCTGCACCACCGGATGCTCCTGAACTAGTTGTTGAGTGTCCTACCTCGGAGGAATCGATGCTTGATGTATCGAAACAATTGTGATTAATAATTAATTCTCGTATATTCCATGGATTTCATATACGAACTTCTGTTTGTTCAAGTTGCAATCCAGCAACTTTTACTGTTTGGCCCTGACTTTTATTAATGCTCATGTCAGAACCGAGAAGCTAGAAAAATGGGTATATCATATAGAAGAATAGCTTTACGGGATCCATGTGACTGCGATAATACTGAAAAGGCCAAGTGGAACATCTATTTGTCACTGTTTCTTTTGACGTTTGAATAGGCGGTATATCTTGAACTAACGTAGAAGAATAGCTATATCATATACAAGAATAGCTTTAGGGAATCCAGGTGACTGTGTGGTGGCACTGAGAAGGCCACAGTTGAAGTGGAAGATCCATTTGTCTTGATTTCTTTTAACATTTGAATAGGCCGTATGCCCAAAGAGAATTGAAAGATTCAGTTTCAAATTTGAACCAGGGTGAGACTACGACCACAGATTTAGGCTTGCGCATGTCTCATCTTCGCTTTCTGCTGCACGTCGTGCGTTTGTTTGGTGTCCATTTTTTGACGGTCTTTTCTTTAGGAGACATTTTTTTTTATTAGGAATATCAGTAAATAATAGTGAAATGAAATTACAAATGCTATATCCTGTCGATGTTAGTGCAGAAATTCCGACGCTCCATATTACAGGAATGGAAGGCAAGGCAACAGTAAGTAATAGTCCAATGAAATTACAAATGCTGTGTCCTGTTTCCTAGTCCTGTATGTGTGTATTATATAAGAGAAAAACATGTAACAATTGAAGTAGAAAAAAGATGGATTTCATATACAAACTTCTGTTTGTTCTTCAAGTTGCAATCCAGCAACTTTTAGTGTTTGGCCCTGACTTTCATTAATGCTCATGGCAAAAGAAAGTGGGAAGCTGTAAGGGCTTAAATTTGGATGGGACATTAGATGGTATAACTGGTATGCGAGGTACGAAGACAGTGTCACGTTTACCGCAAAGCAGTGAGAATATTTGCCTCAATGCAGTTCCTCATAAGTTTGTGCACAATTAGTATTACCTCCCTTGAACCAGTTACTTTCACTTTATGGGACAAACAAACACACAAACGGACAAAATTTTTCTTTTATATATATATATAGATATATCGTTGCTGTTATGCAAAAAATGTCGTAAGTCCAAAATGTTGCTTTTTCAGAAAACGAAAATGTAGTTTCATCATTCCATTTCTTTTTACATTATCAACAGTTTCAGCTTAACAATTGTACTTTGTTGGGTGCATAAAATCGTAACTCCATGCATGTATGATATTTTTAGTCGGAAATATTTTTGAAAAACTGTCGTATGTGGGGCTTACTACACTTTTGAAAAATGCTAAACCGTTGTACTACACTTTGACAATTTTCATCTGAAGCAGCTGGAGATATGATAGTTTGATCAAAAGAACCGACTATTGCAAGCAAAATTAAATATTGAAAAAAAAACGCATTCGGCCAAATTTAGTTTTGACATACATACATATATATAACGATATATGTGTGTGTATGTTGTGTCTGTGTTTGCTCCCCCCCTTGACAACAGATGCTAGTGTGTTTACGTCCCCGTAACTTAGCAGTTTGGCAAAAGAAACCGATATAATAAGTACTTGGGTCGATACATTCGACTAAAATTTTAAGGCGGTGTCTTAGCATGGCCGCAGTCTGATTACCGAAACAAGTAAAAAAATGAACGATATACAAGGTTTTGTAATCTGAGGTAGGGTCTGTGAAAACACAGGATGGTCACAGATAGAGTGCCTGTGATCGTAGATCTGCTCGACCAGGACGTACGTGAGCCAATCAGCAACAATAATGAGTAGACAGGGAAAAGACTGGAGGATAAAAAAGACTTGAGAGTACGACGTGTCCGGACTATCAAACTGCATCACGTACGATAGCTGCTATCTTGGTCTCGGCTGATACCGCCAACTGGACGCTCGAAGGAAGGTGAGGCTTGTTTTCTCTGTACGGTAGCAGTGTTGAAAGAGTGCATATGGAGGACAAGAATGGAAGGTTTTGTGACAGGGTCCTATATATCCGGCCCCGGTTTGCTGAGTTACTTCAGATATCATCTGAAAAGCAAGATGGGGCTGGAAAAGAGGACACTGTCAGCTAGAGTATATGAGCAAAGATGGAAGGAAGTGATGAAAAAGGTGGGTGCTAGTTGCCCAAATTAACCATCGAAGAAATAAAAAGTGATCTGCTGGGCCTTATAGGCTGCTCGGTTAGAGAATTGAATTTCTGTATTATTTTTAAAATAAGAACAAAAAACTGATCTGTTCAAGTTCTCAATTTTATTGCAAGTTCTCATTTGTAATTTATTAAATTGTACATAATAGTTAAAATCAAATTGTAAAGAAGCACGATCTCATTCCTTCTGTGTAATTGTCTGTCCTGTGCCGTCCTCATCTATGTTTGATCTGTAGTGATCATAATAAAGATTTTAGCTACTATCTTGGTCTCGGCTGCTTCCCACAACCGTCCGGTTTCGAACCTCCATCACTTAAACGTTCCCAATCCACTTGTTTCTCCATCCATCTCTCGTTATCCTTGTTGCAGCTAACGTTCCTTTTCTCCGCACTAATTGTGTAGCCAATCCAAAATATACAAAATATACAAGTATACGAAGTTTGAAAGTGTTTCGGTACCAAAACACTACATAAAACATTAATGAAAAATGTTGCCCGTCAAACCAAAAAGATCCCCCTAACCGCAATCCTAAAACTAACCCTAACTCTAAAACCCGAACCCTAACCCTAAAACCCTAAAGCTAAAACCAGTACAAACGCACGAACGATGTCATAAATAAGAGTAACACGGGTAGTTGTTGTTGACAAACGGCACTAATTTTATTCAAGGGAAAAGATCCCATGACACCGTTGTTTATATTCCACGGCATTAAATGTTTTCACCTCAATAGACGTCAGTGATTGGTTGAAATTACCGAAATACGACAACTTTTTACATGAAATAACTTCGAATATGAAAATTTTTTATCTGTTCTATAATACAAAATATACAAGTATACGAAGTTTGAAAGTGTTTCGGTACCAAAAGCACTACATAAAGCATTAATGAAAAATGTTGCCCGTCAAACCAAAAAGATCCACCAATCCTTCTTTCCTAGAACATCATCATCAACCCCTTGGTATTACTGTTATAGAACCGATTATTCGGTTTTGATGGCATATAAGTGACCAAGATCACAACCTTGTTCATTGAAAGAGACAACAGCATGTCGCAGGGTTACTCTTTTACAGCTGATTGGACTAGAGCAACGTGAAATGAAGTGTTTTGTTTATGAACACAACTTACCACGGAGATCTGGAATCGACCCCACGATCTTGCGATCGTGAGTACAACACCCTAACCACTGCAATCTCCCACTCTGCCCATGTCTTTCCTACAGGCGTTGGCTTGCAACAGTTTATCTCTCCTCTCTGTGGAGGCGCAATGGCCCAGTGGTTAGGGCAGCGGACTAGCGGTTTCGATTCCCAGACCGGGCGTTGTGAGTGTTTATTGAGCGAAAACACCTAAATCTCCACGAGGCTCCGGCAGGGGATGGTGGCGAACCCTGCTGTACTCTTCCACCACAACTTTCTCTCACTCTTACTTCCTGTTTCTGTTGTGCCTGTAATTCAAAGGGTCAGCCTTGTCACACTGTGTCACGCTGAATATCCCCGAGAACTACGTTAAGGGTACACGTGTCTGTGGAATGCTCAGCCACTTGCACGTTAATTTCACGAGCAGGCTGTTCCGTTGATCGGATCAACTGGAACTCTCGACGTCGTAAACGACGGAGTGCCAACAACATCTCTCCTCTCATTATTTCTTTCTCGTTTTTTTTCTCTCTTTTTCAATTTTTCCCTCTCCCTCTTTCTAATTTTCTCTTTCCCTCAATTTCAATTATTTTTCTCATTTCTGTCTCTCTCTTTAATCGTTTCTTTTATTTTTCTCTCCCTCGTTTTCATTCTCTTTTCCCTCCATTTTCTTTAACTCTTTCTTTTTCACCTCTCCCTCCCTCCTTTTCTGTTCCCCTTTCTCCCTCTCTTTCACTCCTCTATTTCTTTCTCCCTTGCTTTAATCATTTCTTTCCCCTCTTCCCTCTCCTCCCTTGTCTCTCTCTCCCTCCCCTTCACACAAAACCGCCATTTCTATAATCTCCCATATCAGCAAGACATCACCACTATTGATACGTAAGAAACATTTCCTTCATTTATTTCCCTTTTCCTATACCACACATCATTTGCTTCTTCACCATTTGGTAAGCCTCCTTCAGTCCATTAATTCCTTCTCGAATACATTGACATTAAATACGACAAGCACCTATATATGATCTATATACCTATCTCTGCAGAATTCCAGTGGTCAAGCGAACCCCTATCTTCAAAAAAAAAAGGAAGGCCACATTTCTCAGTGAAGCCCTAAATACTTTTTTTTATGTGTGAAAATATAGATGTGATGGTCACAACTGTATCGTCTTCGATCATAAAGTCCATTCGATAATAATTGACTGACTGGAGGTTAAATAAAATCAGGAAGAACTCCAACAGAGAAAGTATGAGATACCCTAGATTAACTCATGTATAAATAACAGCTAAATGTCCCCTCAAATTGCACCCTGTTGGTTCAAAAAACAACGAGATATATTGGATAATGTCATAAATACAAAATGTCTAGAAAGAAAACAGATGGGCTGGTCATGGCTGGAATGCTTTTGAACATTAGGTTTACTGTGATAGAACAAATCTGGAGCTAAGCAATACCAACTAATGAATGAGTCCCCAACATGCTAGAAATATCAGCCAAATCGGCATAACTACACTTGTGTGCTTTCTCCACCGACTTCAGAAAAAATGGCTATTTTTCTAAATGAAATTTTCTACAAATACGTTTTAGATGGTGTGGATTACGTTTATATCGGAATTTGATGTTAAATAAATGATGTATAAAGAAACAGAGTCGAGGTGTGTGTATTATCCGACCCTCCACTGCAAAATTCTGGTATAATAGTAATCTACTCCATCTCAAAAGTATTTCTTGAAAATTTCATTAAAAAAAATATCCATTTTTCTCAAAGTTATGAGGAAACAAAGTCGATGTAGGGGCACACTCGGAAAAAGTATGAGATGCCCAAACTAACTCGTAGAGAAATAACAGCTAAATAAACCCTCAGATTACACCCAAATGTTTCAAAGTACGAGTAACTAGTTACAGTACGTCTGGAGAAAAAAAGATGTATAGGTCATGACTGGAGTGCTTTTGAGCGTAAATTTTGCTCAATTAAAGCTGACCTAGGGCTAAACAATCACCAATGAGCAAGCTCTTTCATGCAAGAAATAACAACAAAATCGACCTCAAACCATACGTTACTGTCATAAAAAAGGAAGGTCGTATTAGATAATGTGACCCCTTGATGTTCGATGCACGATGTCTTAGTAAAAGACAGGATGGTCGCGTCTGGAACATCTTTGATAATAGTTCTGCTAGGTCAACAAACATGGTTCCTACCATGTCGTCTGCTTTCAATATTGATTTTTTTTTTAGTGATTATGCAGAAAATATTGATTAACAGACAATTGTTTTTGATTGATAATTTATAGTTTTTACATCTCTCGTTTCTTCATTAATTTATTTTTAAACCTTCAATATTTTTCTTCTTTCTCTCTCTTTCTTTCTGTCACATTGTCTTTCGCTCCCTCTGTCTATTTCTATGTCTTCTCTCTCTCTCTCTCTCAATCTGTCTGCCTGTCTCTATCTCCTTATCTCGCCGTCTACCTTTCTCCTGGCTGTCCTTCTCTTCTTCTATCTGGAACCCTTTGGAAGCATCTACGTGATCACCAGTTCCGCCTCGAAATAGCTGCCAAATCCCATTCCTCAAATCATAAAAAAAGAAGGTCACACAGGAAGGATAATATAAGTCCTAGACACATTATGTCAAAAAAGATGGGATGGCACGGTTGGCACGTTTGATAAAGGAAGAAAGCCCTGGAAGCTAAACGAGTGGCCGCTAGTTGGTTACTCATCATACTAGAAATAACAGCCAAATTTCCTTCATATCTTACCTTACTGTCTTTATAAAAAAATATATTAATATGAACCTAGTTATACTGTGTGAAATAAAAATAAGACAGGATGGTCACAATTGGAGTCGCGTCTTTCATCGTGCTTTTCTGCTCGATCAGAGCTGGCCTAGGGCTAAATAACAGCAGCAACAATCGCTCTCCTACCCATCACCTCAGTTTTTTTTTTTCAATCAAAGTTTATCAATCGATAAATAATGGTTTTGTTGATAATATCTTCTTTTATTTCTAATCTGTGTTCCTTTCATTTCCACAATTAAAATATAATTATTTTCAGCTTGATTAGCTTCTGAAGACTTTCCATTAGGTCTTCATTTTTAACCCTCAAGTCAGCTAATCGTTGATCCGGCAGACGTTCAGACAAAGACGTTCCAACCCTGATCATCCCGTCTGTACTTACTGTTCATAATGGATCTAGAACCATTTTATCCAATCTATCAGTCATTCCTTTTTAAGTTAGTACGATGTGATTTATGAGCAATTTGGCTGCTATTTTTAGTTGGTTAAAGCTCCTATGTTTGTACTAATGTTGTTTAGCTCTGTATCAGTCCTGTTCGAATAGACAACCTATAAACAGGGATATTCCAACCGTGACCATCTCGTTGTTTCAAATATTGTGTGTCTATCTGTACATTATTCACTGTCCTCTTTTTTAAGCCAGTAAGGTGTGATTTAAGGCAGATTTGGTTGTTATTTCTAGCATATTAGCTTCTATGTGGTTAAGAGAGGGAGAAAGAAAGGATAAAGAGATTGATGAAGGTTTTAAAATAGTTAATTTAATTAAAGAAGAAATGAAGGAGGAATGTTAAGAAGATTAATCATCAATCAAAAATGATTGTTAATAAATTTCTTCTTCAATCACAAAAAAAAATCAATCATGTTGATCAGATGTATCAATTAGACATGATGGGAGCCATGTTTGGTTTTGTATGACCATAGATCAGTCTTGATCCAGCATGTTTGTTGAACAGCTAAGTCCTGGGTTTTAAAATAATTAATGAAAAAAATGAAGGAGAAATGTAAGAAAATTAATCATCAGTCACAAATGATTGTCTGTTTATCAATAAATTTCTTGTATAATCCCTAAAAAATCAATAATGTTGAGATCAGATGTATCATTTAGACATGATGGGAGCCATGTTTGGTTTTGTATGGCCCTAGGTCATCTTGATCCAGCAGGTTCATTGAACAACTAAGTTTGGTCCATAGATCCCCACCACTCCAAATATGTCAACCATTCCACAGTATGCTCCGTTGGATGTGTAATGTCAATGTGAATACCCGTCAGAGTGTAAGTATCTTGAGAGAAAAGCTGAACATTAGAAGCATCAGTTGTGGCGTGCAAGAGAGACGATTGCGCTGGTATGGACATGTGGTGAGAATGGAGGAGGATAGCTGCGTGAAAAAGTGCCACACCCTAACAGTTGAGGGAACCCGTGGAAGAGGTAGGCCCAGGAAGACCTGGGCTGAGGTGGTGAGGTAAGACCTTCGTACATTGGGCCTCACCGAGGCGATGACTACGGACCGAGACCTTTGGAAATGGGCTGTGCGTGAGAAGACCCGGCAAGCCAAGTAAGATCGTTGCCAGTGCCCCTGGACTGGTTCTTGTGCGGGTGGCACATGAGATGCACCATTTTGAGCGTGGCCGTTGCCAGTACCGCCTGACTGGCTCCTGTAGGATTTTCGAGCGAGATCGTTGCCAGTGCCCCTGGACTGGCTTGTGCGGGTGGCACATAAAAGACACCATTTCGAGCGTGGCCGTTTTCGTGCGGGTGACACGTAAAAGCACCCACTACACTCTCTGAGTGGTTGGCGTTAGGAAGGGCATCCAGCTGTAGAAACTCTGCCAAATCGGACTGGAGCCTGGTGTTGCCATCCGGTTTCACCAGTCCTCAGTCAAATCGTCCAACCCATGCTAGCATGGAAAGCGGACGTTAAACGATGATGATGATGATGATGATGATTCCACCTCTTCCCAAGTAATATTAGAACCCACAAATAATGTGTACTCTGATATATCAAAATTGTCATTATTGTTTAACCTCATGTCATCCATTATTGGGTAGATCTATGATTAAAGATGTTTCAATCTTGAAACCTCACATCTTTTATATTCCCCCCCCCCCAAAAAAAAAACATTCCCCCCCCATTTAATGTTAATTATATACATTTTTACTTTTCAGTTTGTTGTCATCAACCGAGAGAATACCATAATATTTTGATTTTTTTATGTGGTACAATAACTTATTTGATTTTGCTTGATGGTCACATCTGGCTGGATCACAACAGCACACATGCACCATTGCTGTGTGGTTAAGAAGTTCACTTTGCAATGATGTGGTTTCAGGTTCAGTCCTACTGCGTGGTATCTTCAGCAAATATCTTCTACTGTAGCCCTGGATTGACTAATGCCTTGTGATTAAATTTGGTTGGTGCAAACTATAGAAGCCCATTATATACATATGTGCGTGTGTGTTTGTCTGTGTCACCCAACCACCATCATTTGACAACTAGTGTTGGTTTGTTTATGTCTGTAACTTAGCGTTCGGCTAAAGAGGTCTGATGGAATAAGTACCAGATTTAGTAAGTACTGGGGTTTGATCTATCCTATTAAAATCATTCAAGACGGTGCCCCAGCATGGTCACAGTCCAGTGACCGAGACAAATAGAAATATCTAAAAGAAAAAACATGCACACCACATACCACACATACACACCACACATAGCTGCTGCCATCAACACTGCAACCCCCCATAGTCTTATGAGATTGTGTGAGATCTACATTAGCCATAATTGTAAACATTACTGAAATCTGTTACACTTGAGTCTAATGCCTCCTCTTCAATTATGGGACATTAACATGGAAACCCAACAATTACTGTCTGTTATTATTATAATTACAATAATCATTGTCAGTTAATGTAAATACTGAGACAGTTTTTAATTGAATCAATCCAAAACATGGTCTCCCTTTGCCTCTTTTAGCTTTTTTTTTCTTTTCTCTTGATTCAGACCTGCTGCCACCACGGGGTGGCTTTCTTTCATCATCTTTTTCTTTCTTTCTCTCTCTCTTTTTACTGTAGGGGAAATATGTATTTATTTACTTTTTGTATATCTTTGTCCTTCTCCTCTGTCTGTCTCTCTCTGTCCAATCTCCTCTCCCTACAAAAGCAAACAAATCACAATTTCAGTTACTGTCAAGCTTTCCATGGCAAAAGTTTAATAAACATGTACTCAGTTAAAAAGTATTGAGTTGTCCTTGTTTTTATATATATATATATATATATATATATATATATATATAAACTTGGCATAAAAACACATTAATGTGTGGGTGTGTGTGTTGTAGGCGTGGCTGTGTGGTAAGAAGTTTGCTTCCCAATCATGTTTCCATGTTCAATCCCATTGCTTGGCACCTTGGGCAAGTGTCTTCTACTATTGCCTTGCGCTGACTAAAGCCTTGTCAGTGGATTTGGTAGATGGAAATTGAAAGAAGTCTGTCTATATATGTGTGTGTCTGTCTGTCTGTCCCCCACCACCATTGGCAAAAGAGACCAATAGAATAAGTAACAGGCCTGAAAAAAGGTACTGGGTTCAGTTTGTTTGGCTAAAATTCTTCAAGGTGGTGTTCCAGCATGGCTGCAGTCTAATGACTGAAATAAGTAAAAGATAAAAGGTGCAGGTGTGGTTGTGTCATAAGAAGCTTGCTTCCCAACCACCACATGGTTCCAGGTTCAGTCCCACTACATGGCAAGTGTCTTCTACTATAGCCTTGGGCTGACCAAAGCCTTGTGAGTGGATTTGGTAGGCAGGAACTGAAAGAAGCTTGTGTGTATATATATATATATATATATATATATATATATATATATATATATATATATACATATATGTGTGTGTATGTTTGTGTGTCTGTGTTTGCCCCTCCCACTATTACTTGACAACTGATGTTGGTGTGTTTATGTCCCCGTAATTTAGCGGTTTGGCAAAAGACACTGATAGAATAAGTACTAGGTTTGCAAAAAATAAGACCTGGGGTTGATTCGTTCGACTAAAGGTAGTGCTCCAGCATGGCTACAGTCAAATGACTGAAACAAGTAAAAGTAGTATACTCTTGAGGTTAATTTGTGAGGTGGGTGAGTATTCCAAAACATAAACCCTTCAGGTAATTCTCAGGCAAAATTAGCTTGACATTATGTGACAAAGCTGTAGTTTTTTTTTTAATTACAGGTACAATCCACTTGATGGTCTTCTACATAGTTTCTGTTTATCAAGTTTCACTCACAAGTTATTGGTTGATCTGAGGCTATAAATAAAAAGAAAATTTACCCAAGAAGTCCTACAGTGGGATCAAATCTAGGGCCTCATGTTTGTAACACAAACTTCTTAACTGTTTGACCATATTGTGCCTTCAAGTATAATTATTATGTTTCACTTGTTTCAAATTTTGATACAAGGCTAGAAATTTTATGGACAGTGTTAGTTGATCACATCAACCCCAGTACTTGATTACTCTTTTACTTGTTTCAGTCATTTGATTGCGGCCGTGCTGGAGCACCGCCTTTAGTCGAGCAACTCGACCCCAGGACTTATTCTTTGTAAGCCTAGTACTTATTCTATCGGTCTCTTTTGCCGAACCGCTAAGTAATGGGAACATAAACACACCAGCATCGGTTGTCAAGCGATGCTGGCGGGGGGACAAGCACAGACACAAACTTATACGCACACATACATGTATCTCCATATATGCGACTGGCTTCTTTCAGTTTCCGTCTACCAAATTCACTCACAAGGCTTTGGTCAGCCCGAGGCTATAGTAGAAGACATTTGCCCAAGGTGCCACGCAGTGGGACTGAACCTAGAACCATGTGGTTGGTAAACAAGCTACTTACCACACAGCCACTCCTGCACCTATATTGATATTTGATTGATATTTTATTTTATTGATCCTGGAGAAGGATAACAGGCAAAGTTAATCATGGTGGAATTTGAACTTGGCATGTAAAGAGCTGGAAGAATTGCCACTAAAAATTTTATCTGACATACTAAAACTATATCATTTTTGTTATATCTATCACTTATATTTCATTGCTGATTATTAACAATTATTTGTTTACCTTGCACTTCAATTTAGCATAGTTTGTTTCATTTTTGCCCTCCATATTATATGTACAAAGTTCAAAAGATTGCCCTACAGCAACGATCTGCAACCTTTTTTTCACTTGCAAGTACACTTATATTCTTTTCAAAATTCTGCAGCACACATGAAGTAAAAACATAACTAAACGTATAGGGAAAAAAAATTATATTCAGGTTGCACTGCAGCACACCTAGCATCGTCTCATGGCACACCAGTGTGCTGTGGCATACCGGTTGTGGAGCAGTGCCCTACAGGCAGTCAGATTTTTTAATCCAGTCTTGTGTTGTTTCATATATCAATCATGACTGTTTCTTTTCTCTGTCAATTCCTGTTTTGCTCACTTTAGCTTATCCCTCTCTTAGCAGACCAATGAACAAAGATGTTCCAATCATGATGTCTTTTCTTTTTATCAGATGTTTCAGTCATTTGACTGGCCATGCTGGAGCACTGCCTTTTAGTCGCGCAAATCGACCCCAGGACTTATTCTTTGTAAGCCTGGTACTTATTCTATCGATCTCTTTTTGCCGAACTGCTAAGTTACGGGGACGTAAACACACCAGCCTCGGTTGTCAAGCGAAGTTGGGGGGACAAACACAGACACACAAACATATACACACATACATATACATATACATATATACAACGGGCTTCTTTCAGTTTCCGTCTACCAAATCCCCCCACAAGGCTTTGGTCGGCCCAAGGCTATAGTAGAAGACACTTTCCCAAGGTGCCATGCAGTGAGACAGAACCCAGAACCATGTGGTTGGTAAGCAAGCTACTTACCACACAGCAACTCCTGTGCCTATCTATTCCATTATATAAAAAAAAAGCTGCTTTTAGATTAGTTTGGAGTATGTGATTTTTACTAAAGGAAGGCAATTATAAAAGTCTTCCCTATCTAGAAAACTCTTAAAAATTTTAATATATCTTTCAAAATCCGGTTTTTAGTATTCTTTTATTATTGAAGATTTCAACTACAGAAGACACATTTTTATTCTTTGTGAGATATTGTTTTTTTAACACTGTGAGGTAGTGTCCCTTCTTTGTCTTTTCTCTATCATACACTTTATGATGCTACTTTCTACCGCCAAATCAGTAAAAACATTTCTCCAAATAATAAGTGTAACCCAGTATCAGCTAAATTACTTGTGGGATGTTTTTCAAGAAGGAAAGTAGTTTTAATTTATTTATGACAATTGTACCAAATATAAATTTTTGTCCAGAATCATATCTTATGTACCCATTTGTTTTTAAACATGGTTGTGTGTGGTTCACTGAAGATTTGGCTGCTATTTTGAGCAGGTTAAGTGACCATGTAAACACCCTGTTATTGTAGACAAGAGCTGTAAATATATACTTTAGGGTGTGTGTTTTAGTGCTGTCTTTTAGAACATTTGCAGGAATTGTTCTGTTGGATGTAAGCTACATGAGGTATTTAGGACGCACAAAGTATCAAATCTCTTGTTCAGTGTAGGATAAATGAAGGAAAATGGGGTGGTGTGTGTGTGTTGGTAATAATTACTTAATGAGTGGATTTATAGAAGAGTTTTTGATTTGTTGAATTGCAATGAGATGTGAAGAAGTTAAATTTCGTTTGACAGTGAAGGAAAGAGAAAGGGTGGTATGTGTGCAAGTGTGTATTGGCTTGAGTAGTGTGGAATAGAATCTGGTCTCTCTCTCAATCTAGAAATCTTCTGTTATTATTTATTCTCCATGGTAACTTTGAAACTCCACGTATTACTGGTATTGGTTCAGAAAAACTGCTACATTTCAAATATATATTATATTGCTTTAAAATGTAACTCTCCTGCACTTAGTTGTCAGGTAAGAAGCGAGGTGATAATGACGTATATGCAAATATTGTGAATAGATTTCAATACATGGTAGAAGAAATATAGAACTACATACAAACACACTGTCTTCCTAATTGTCTCATTCTGTATATATGTGTGCATATAATTATACATATATATATATCTTATATGTATAAAAGATTTTTTGTGTGTGTATGTTCCTTATGCATTCCAAAACCGAGTTGCCGATTTTGACATATGGAGTATCAAAAGATTCAGTAGGCTTTGCCTACCAACTAAACTATATTTTCATTCACCATATTTGCATTACAAAAATTTAACATTGTCATTTTTCTTTTAGTCACCTATTGTAAACGCCATTTTATATCACCACCACAATGATAATGACGTCACATTTTCTATATGAGTGTGTTCGTGACCTATGTTAGGCCAATGACTGACAAGTATATGTGTGTGACGGTGTATGTGTCTGTCAGCATACACACATTTTTGTGACGACTGATACACACAGGGACAGAGATAAGCTTCAGGTATGCATTAATGTGTGTATTAGTTTATGTGTGTAACTTTCTCCTGCCACCAGTGAAACGCACCGATATCGAAAGTTTGGTTGCGGTCAGCATTCACTTTGAAGTACTGCCAACATAAAGATTTGGTTGATTTAACACCATTCACAATACTTGCAAATATATCTGAAAAAGAAATGTTATTCTGGTTATTATAACAAAGCAAAGTAGAAAGCCTCGGCAGCTCTTTCAGTATAATTACAGAAATGTTATTCCACTCCTTCTAACCAGTTTCAAGATAATTTTCAACAGTCCTCCCAAGCTTCTTCATCAGTATCAACGTCACAAAACCTTTTTACTGCGTTAGTATTTATTCTACAGCCTATAACGTTACACAGTTAAAAAATATGTAGGAATGTCAAGTTAATTTATATCTTGCTATAAACATGGAACGAGTTATCTTGCTTGTCTATGGTTCCCAGGTGTTTTAACACCAGCTGGATTGATGAGAAAATATTGTGTATGTGTGTTCAATATATATATATATATATATATGGAGGCGCAATGGCCCAGTGGTTAGGGCAGTCGACTCGTGGTTTTGATTCCCAGACCGGGCGTTGTGAGTGTTTATTGAGTGAAAACACCTAAATCTCCACGAGGCTCCGGCAGGGGATGGTGGTGAACCCTGCTGTACTCTTTCACCACAACTTTCTCTCACTCTTACTTCCTGTTTCTGTTGTGCCTGTAATTCAAAGGGTCAGCCTTGTCACACTGTGTGTCACGCTGAATCTCCACGAGAGCTACGTTAAGGGTACACGTGTCTGTGGAGTGCTCAGCCACTTGCACGCTAATTTCACGAGCAGGCTGTTCCGTTGATCGGATCAACTGGAACCCTCGACGTTGTAAGCGACGGAGTGCCAACAACAACATATATATATATATATCTCAAAGGGGCTAAACACTTATGACCAGCATGTTTGAGAAATTGTCAATATTGCAAGTGCAAAAGTTGGTGCAAATCAAAACTTTTAGTAACATTCTGACCTAGTTTTATGCCGTAACTATTAATATACTCTCAATAATATATGTATATTAAATACCATACAACATAAATTCTTGATTTATTAAAATTATCTCTGCTTCTAGAGCAGTGGTTCTCAACTGGGGTCCACATAAGATTTTGTTGTTAAAATTTATGTGCAATACTTATACTTCTACAATACACAAAATATTAAAAATTTCTTTATACAATTCCTAATAATATTTAACTATAAGAATACAGTAGGAATTTTTTATATACATCGAATGGCTATGGAGGTCCAGTGGAGTAAAATAGGAATCAAAGAGGTTCATAGGCAAGAAAAAATGGTTGAGAACCTCTGCTCTTGAGGATGTATCACATTAGGTATCACTATAGAACACTGTACAATGGCGACAAGCACAGTTCAAACCTGCAAAAGCACACTTTTTGCTTTATCATTTTCATGTCAAAATAAATATTTTTGAAGAAAATTATATAACATTTGAAAAGTTCTGGATGTGAACTTTCTTCTCATATAATTTTAATTAAAATCTGACAGTTACATATCATGTCAGGGTCCCTCAAAAACCCTAATATTTACAAAATTTGTCCTGTTTTTCTTTTTTTTTTCTTTTTTTTGACTGCTGAATAGTAGCCTTCATTCTAGTTCATTGCACTTGAGCACTGTAACTCTAGTTGTGTTAGAAATGATATTGTCATAATGCAGAAGGTTTTCAATTTATTTTCATATAAAAAAATCAATGGGAATAGGTCAGATGATCATTATGAAATATAAAAGTTAAAATTTTGTTAATTTTTACTTAGAAAAGGGCATATTTTCTTCAAGATTTTATATTATAAGAAAAAAAAAAAATTCTCATGAATTCAATATAGTCATTGATAGTTCTGACCACTCCATGGTGAAAAAGTGCAAAGTCACTAAAAAGGGTGGTTTTCTGACTCTACTTGCTAAACTGATATATTTGCACATGGCAAGAGGTCGAACAGAACACAAATCCAAGGCTTCAAATATTGAGTTTGAGCTAGGATTTCAGGAAATGGGCAAACTAATTACTAAGTAAAAATATATTTCTACAAAACAATGCACTAAGTTGAGTTTAATGAGTCTTCTTGAGCCCAAACTTAGCATGAAATTGTTGTATTGAGAATGTTGTTTATTCCTTCTTGCTGTTTTAACATGCGGAGAGCCTTTAGGCAAACCTAGTGGATATGCTTGTACATGTAAATTTTATTTTTCTTTAAGAAATATTGGTCAAATTCCACCAATAAAAATCATGAATGTCCCAAAAGTTTTCTTCCTAAAAAGCTTATCCCCATCATTTCCAAGACTGTGATGCAAATAAACAAAAATTGTAAAAGTCCCCATCAAAACGGAGAAAATCCAACTTATGTGGGTGTCCTGATCCAAAATTCCACCATTTACAGCCATTTTTAATAGACTATTAAAATTTTATTGAAATGGTGTCATGTACTAAAATCTTATAATTTATTTATTTCCATAACTACTACAAATGTGCCAAAACTCAACTTCTTGTGACTGGAAGTTTTGGGATTTGTTAGGTCTGAAGACACTGCAAAATTCACCATCTGTTACAGGCTTTTCATAAATATTTAAAATATTGCCTAGAAAAATGTTTTCCTTCCAAGAACCTGAAAAAGAAATAGGTAACTACTATACCATGGTCACTATTAATTTGTGTAATTTATCACCTCAGTTTCAAAATTATGACATCACAAATATATTGGGTTATTCCATAAATAATGCAGTTTTTTCAATTGCATGAAGTAAAAGTCAGAGGGGGAAGAATAAACTACATACAACAACTTGCTATAAAAGTAGGTAGTAATGTTACCTTTGTTTTTATTTTTGGTGCAAATTTTGAAGAGTGCAGTTCCATTTTAATAGTTATTTTTTCAAAACTAAAATGGAAGTGACAAAGGAGCATATTTGGCATTATGAGTTCAATAAAGGTAACAATGTAATGGAGAATGCGAGGCATATTAATGCAGTATATGGAGATAGGACAATAAGTGCAGGCCAGTGTCAGTGGTGGTTCCAGAAATTCCAAGCTGGAAACTACGGCCTAGAAGATGAGCCTCGTCCTGGAAGAGCTTGACAAGGATGTCTTGCAAACCCTAGTGGAACAAAATCCCATTGTAACTGTTGAGGAACTAGCAAAGAAGCTTGGATTTAGTCATTCAACCATTCATCGACACCTATGCTTGAAGAAATTAACGACCGTCTTTGGTTTCAAGATGGAAGGTGTTCTTCCATCAGGATAATGCTTGGCCACATACAGCAAGGAATGACATTCCAAAGGCTGGAGCTATTTGAATGGGAAACAATACTCCACCCACCGTATTTGCTGGACATTGCCCCATCTGATTATGAATTCTGTAGACAAGGTCAGAATAGTACTGGAGGAGAATTTTTCATCACAGACAAGTGAATTTTGGACGAGGGGCCTTGTGAGTCTACCAGATAGATGGAAGAGCATTATAGAAAATGGAGAGTATAATTTAGATTAAAAAAGAACTTTGTTTATCTTAATTTTGAAAATAAAAGAAATATTTAAAAAAAAAACGCATCATTTATGGGATGACCCAATAGCTACTTAATAAATTTGGATGTTCTCCAAGAAAACATACCATAGAAATTACAATTTAATATTTTCAAAAATTCATGGGATACCTAGTCACATGGTCCAATCTTCAATTGTTGAAACTGAGTGAAAATATAATAAGTTGATTTATCGTCAGTCAAGGGCTTGCAGGGTTCCATTCCACTGTTGGGAAGTCCAGTTTCTTCTGGTTGGTGTCATATCGGCAATACAAACCATCAATTGCTGGCTGCAAATTGAACCTGGCTACCAAGTACCAACTCCACACTGACTCATCCTGTCTCCATGATCCCAACGTTGCCTCTATATTCGTGTACTCTATCACCAATCACTTTACTGCCCTGGCTGAAGATGAGATTGACAGTCGCAAGCTCTTTAAATTGAACATCAACCATACCGCACGTGATGTTTTAGTAAACTTAAGATCTCTTTCCAAGTGTCCTTGGATTTCACTGCAGATAATCAGTTGATATGAATGAGCACTGCTAGCTCAACCAGATGCACATCAAGGCCATCACAGATGACCAGAAGTTCTGGGTAGAAGGCGAGTGCCTGGAGGTAGCAACAAGGAACGACGACATCAGTCAGGTGTTCAACATACTCCACAGAGCCCATGCCAGTCCCCAGTTCAAGACAGCTCTGGTGAAGGATAACAATGGCAGCGTCATCACCACAGAAACTACCTGCCTTGAACACTTCAGCCTTTATCCTCACCCACCTGACCCAATCAATCCCAGCCTAATCATACTGCAGACACAGCTTCAACCAACAACACTTGCAGACTTGATCCTGTCACCCCCACTGAAGTTAGTTCTGCCCTGAAGAAGCTCAACATCCATAAAGCTCTTAAAATTTGCACTATCACTGCAGAGATGTTGAAGTGGTTCGCATCATCAACCATGTATGGGTTTCAGAGCAGTTCCCAAATGACAACCTGGGAATCATTTTCCCCTTCTGGAAATGGAGGGAAAACAAACTTGTCTGCAGTAACCACATGGGCATCACCCTCCTCTCCATCCCGAGCAAGCTCTTCATCAGGATCCTTCTCAGCCAAGCTCTTCTCCTGCCATCAAAAGCAGATGTTGCCCACAACAAGCTGGTTGCATGCCGAATTGATCTACTGCTGACCATATTTTTGCCTTTCATCTCAGTATTGAAAGATCTTGGAGTACCACATAGATTACCACCTTTGTTGACCTCAAGGTGGCATTCAACATGGTTGACCATGCATCCCTCTGGAAAATTCTCAAGTTTGTCAGCATGTCTCCTTAGATCATCACCCTGTTCCAATGGCTCCAGAACAGAACTGAGAGCTGTGTGTGGGTGAACAGGAAGGACTCTGACTGGTTCCCCGTCATCAGCGGGGCCCGACAGGCCACTGTGGCTGTCCCTGACCACTTCAACCATGTCATTGATCACAAAAACCCTGGCAAAGTAGATTGATGGTTTCAATGGCGGAGCCCTGAGAATCAATGACAACATCAAATGGTGCCATCATGTTTCCAACGAACAACTGCGTGTGTGCTTGCATCAGTCAGCAGCCTCCCACCTCATAGCTATCCGTCGCATGTGCTGGTATGGACATGTCTTCTATCTGCCACTAGATCATCCTACCAGGGCCTTACTCTCATTCAATGAAATAACTACAGGCTGGAGAGGCCCTGTAGCTGACCCTGCGTCAAATGGCTGGGCATAATTTAGGAAGATCTCCAGAGGCTCAACATCATCTTGGAGGACAGAGAGGCTGGCATGGGACCGCCAGCAATGGGGAGCACTGGTGGACCTCGTCAGCTCTATGCATGAAGCCTCTGGCACCACTAACCTGAGATGATTTCAGCCCCATCAAGCAAGAGTATGAAGCAAGCAAGAATGTATAACAAAGGTAGAATGTTACTTGAATAACCCTCATTATATAACTGGTATTGAAGGATGGAATCTCTCGAAATTGATATAAAAGAAAGGAATCACTAGTACTATGACGTATTACAACCCATTATAGATTGGTGGTCCAGTAATTGCTTCGATTGCTTTAACCACATTATATAACTGGTGTGAAAGGATGGAATGTAAGCAAAACATGCCAACACAGGCACACACAAACTTACATGCATATACGTCTTGTCACATAATATTAAGGCTGTTCCCTTGGAAACGGACACTTACAACTTTCGGTATGTCAGCAATGGACGCTTCTGATTGGCTAAAATTATATAATTGTAGAGGCTTGTAACATTTTTATTTTTAATTTCAAAAGAAAGTCGGTGAGTTGGCAGAATTGTTACCGTGCCGGACAAAATGCTTCGCAGTATTTTTCGTTCGTCTTTACGTTCTGAGTTCAAATGCTACCGAGGCCTACTTTGCCTTTCATCCTTTCGGGGTCGATAGAATAAAGTACCAGCTGAGCATTGGGGTGGATGTAATCGACTGGCCCCTTCTGCCAAAATTTCAGGCTTCGTGCCTATTGTAGAAATTATTAATTCCTACAGAAAATGGACATCATTTTTGCTATCAGCATGCGAAACTAAATCAGTATTGGTGATTTGAGAAAATTTTAACAGATCCCGACTTAACCCTGTTAGACGGTGCTCCGGCATGGTTGCAATCCACTGAGCGAACAAATAACAAGAGTGACTCAGGTTTTTCGGCAATAAAAATGTTCTCTTTCCTGCATAGGTTGTGGGCTTGAGGGTATCATAGCTTCAGAAGTTTGACCTCAATAATCATTCAATCACAACAGTGGTTGAGATGAAAGAAATACCACGGGAGGGAAAGAAAAGAGAAATACGAACTAACAAACGAAAACCAACCAACAACAATGTCGTAGCCCCCATCCGCGTCCCCTTCCTTGTCACCTGTGACAGTGAAAATAATAGAAACTAAACAGGAAATGGTCATTGAAATACACAGCAATAGTATTTTATTGCCAACCTTAGTTAAATGAATATTTTTTTTTCTTTTCGTATACAATTACTGTGACTTGGAGCCAAACGAAGGTGCCTATATGTGGACGTTACGTTTGACTTGCTAGAAACAGCAGTCAAAATTTTCCTTAAGCTTCAAGGCTTAAGCAAGGTGGGTTAAATTGGCTAATGTACTGGATACATTGTCGCTCGACCTACTAGAAATAGCTGCCAAATCTCCCTCAAATCAAATACTTTTAAACTAGGAAGAAAGGAATATTAGATTGGCTAATGTAGCCAAATCTCCCTCAAATCAAATACCTTCGTTTTAAACGAGGAAGAAGGGAATATTAGATTGGCTAATGTAACCAAATCTCCCTCATCTCACACAACCATCCTTTAAAAAAGCGCATAGAAAATGTACTTACAGGATATACGGAAAGACGTGTTAACCTGGTCTTTAATCCTTTTGTTACCATATTTCTATCAAAATACACTGCTTTTATTTCAGTTAATTTTGAAAACAATGAATGATTTAATAAAATAATTTTTCGTTATTACCCTGGTGTTTAGAACATAGATGATGACGAAATTTTGATGGAAAGTTTTATTTTAGATCACTTTAACACGGAAAATTTGTAAGAAACTACGGTCTCAAAATCAGTCACAGAGCAGACTGACGGATTTATACAACATTATTGAAATACACCACCTTTGTTTCAATAAATTTTGAAAATAATAAAGAACTTAGTAAATAGTTTGGTGTTTGGAACATAACATGAAATTTTAATGGCAGATTTAAATTTAGATCACTTAAATAAGCAGGAAATTTGTCTCATAGAACCAGATGTTGGTGGTTGAGGAGCAGTTTCAGGCAGGCCGGTATCAAATTGGTTAGTTGTAAGGTCTGGTCGATCTATGTTTGATAAATCGCAAGGCACTCGTTAATATATGTCAACTAGATTTGACAAGCAGTAAAAGCCAACAGGTGCAAACACAATTGGAATTCCAAACATGTCGTTTACTGGTGTGTAAAATTTGTGAACTCTTCTTTGATCCTGAAGTTCTGTGAATTAAATTGTTAAACATATGGCAGGAGAGGGATTTAACATGTCAGCTTGTTCTCTCCTAGAATAAATTCCACATACTTCCTGTCTTTCCTTCACTTATTCATTACATATAAACCATCATATATTTTACCTTGGACCTTTTATCGCTTGATTCATTGCACTGCGGCCATGTTGGGGCACTGCCATCGAGGGCGTTTCAGTCGAACAAATCGCTCCCTCCTGTAATTATTTCTTTAAAACCTAGTACTTATCTATCGAATTCTTGCCATACCGCTAAGTCATGGAAGTAAACAAATCAACCGCAGGACTTATTCTTTGCAAGCTTAGTGCTTATTCCATCGGTCTTTTACCGAACCGTTAAGTTACAAGGACGTAAACACACCAACACCGGTTGACAAGCGATGGTGGGGTACAAATACACACACACACATAAATATACATATATACGATAGGTTTCTTTCAGGTTCTGTCTGTCAAATCCACTCACAAGGCTTTGGTCAGTCCGAGACTATAGTAGAAGACACTTGCTCAAGGTGTCATGCGGTGGGACTGAAACTAGAGCCATGTGGTTGGGAAGCAAGCTTCTTTATTTCATAAATATTTGCCATAAAGGCATTACAAAGAGGAGACGAACAAGGACAGACAAGCTTCTTACTACACGACGGTCTTCTTTCAGTTGCCATCTACCACTCAAAAGCTTTTGAGACTGAACCCAGAACCATGAGGTTGGCAAACAAATATCTTACCATATAGCAACTCCTGCGCAGAACGAGATAAAAAAAAATCCAAGGCTGTGAATAGTTTTCAGCCTTACAGCTGTTTCCGGGATATTTTATATATTCCATCATAAGAGACGGTGCGAGAAAATGGTTAAGCAATAGTTATTATAGAGAAGATATGAAATACAGAATGAAGTGGAGGAATGAAAACAGACATGAGATACGTAAGGATATTGTATTTGCAGTTCCATTATTTAAGCAGAATGGAGTATATATGTTTCCTGTACCTTGTATGTGAGTTCTAAAGGTAACACACACACACACACACACACACGTATGTGCGTACATACATATATACAAACGTACAAACAAACTAGGTTAAATCAAATATTTTTATTTCATATTTTAACTTCTAAAGGCAATTTCACTGTAGAAGTTAAAATATCTCACAAACATATTTGAAGTAACCTAAAGTTTATCTCCCATCACTGCTTCGCTTTACGGCTTATGTATGTGTATATGTATATATACGTGGTATATATGTGTGTGTGTGTGTGTATGTTTTATCTTTATTTGTCGAAAGACACCTGTTGTTATTTTCTTTGTAATTGTGTAACATTTTCTCCATTTTGTTGTACACTTTCACTTGCTTTCTCTCAAAATATTTAATGCTCTTAGCTTAGATTTTTGGGGCCAGCCAAATTTGAACAGTCTTAAGTGTAACCAGCTGAAATTGTGAGGATAATCTGGAAACTTGACTGAGGACAGACGGCTGCGAATGACCCGTTGGATCTCGGTTGTCAGATGATGAAGGTTCCAATTGAATTAATGTGTTGGTGGCTGAACATTCTGTAGACGTGTGTACCTTTAACGTTATTTTTAAGGTAGATTTAGCGAGATACAGTGTTGTTACAATACTGTTTTTTTTAATACAATTCACCTGGCGGGTTTCTAGGTCCCGTCTTACAAGTGATTCACTCAGAAATTATGGCTCGGCTCAGGGTTATTGAAAATGATGTCTGCAGAGAGATCGAATACAAGACCTTGTGTTCGCAAATTTTCAAACCATTTGACTGTAGTGTATTTATGACATATGTACGTACATACATGCATGTATGCATGCAAAGATGTTCTCTATTCCAAGCAATGTGGTAAAGCTTTGCGGAGGATATGTTGTTAATTTCTCGATTTGTCGCTCGCGTAAGCTGATTTGAAATGTATAATTCTCCATTCTTTTATATTTTCCTACTGTACCCTTTGACCAATGAATTTATTCGGTATTGATGAACTCTGGATCTACAAATTGGACAGGTAGTGAAATGTAAATTTACGGACTACGTGGATTACAATGAATTTTCACTGGTCAATTTGGTTGGCCGAGTTTGATTCTTGTAGAGTGCTTAAAAAATATTCGCCTGGATTTTAAAACCCGTTTTCTCTTGTTTTTAAGTCATTTTCCTTTTGTGTGCGTGTATTTGGTTTAAAAAAGCCTTTAGCATATATGCAATGGAAGTCAGTATTCCATTCAGTCAAGCCAGTATTTAATTATTCAAAGTGTGAAAGAGTAGGTGATGATATCAGATCGTTTTGAATTTGTTATTGTACATTTTCGCACTGTCGTTGATTTGGCTATGTAGTAAGAAGTTTGCTTCCCTAACCTCATGATTTCGGGGTACTACTAAAGCAGCACGGTCCCGAACGCGCAGTCGATCCTAACCCTAACCCTATCCCTAAACCTAACCCTAACCCTATCTCTAACCCGCGTGTGCAAATGAATACGTGTTTAGGGTTAGGATCAACCACTCACGACTAGCTAGCGCGGACGCGCGACTGCGCGTTCGGGACCGTGCTGCTTTAGTAGTACCTGATTTCGGGTTCAGTTCCACTGCGTGGCACTTCAGGCAAGTGTCTTCTACTATAGCCTCAGGCCGACCAAAGCCTTGTGAGTGGATTTGGTAGACAGAAACCGAAATAATTCCCTCGTGTGTTTGTCGTTCGCCTCACACCACTCGACAACCGGGTTTTGCTGTGTTTATGTCCGCATAACTTAACGGTTCACCAATAAAAGACCGATAGAATAAGTATGAGTCTTTAAAAAAAAAGTACCAGGTCGATTCGTTCGACTAAAATTCTCCAAGGCGTTATCCAAAGCATGGCCGCAGTCTAAATGACTGAAATATGTAAAAGATAAAAGAAAGGTGTGTGTGTGTGCGCGTATGAGTGCATAAATCTTCAAAAGTTCGTCACCAACAACGACACAGTTTATTTTATTGCAACCCCAAAATACCGCCCCTCTTACTTTTCCAAATCTTCGTCGGCCGGCCGCCAAACGAAATCACATTTGCTTCTCAGATTGACAAAACTAAAAGCTAAGACTTATAAAAAAAAACTCATGACAGAATAATATTTATGATAAACCAAGTAATAAAATGACAAACCGTTTCCTTCGGTACAAACCCCTCCACTCCTTTCTTTTGTGTGTGTATGTAATGTATCACCTTGGACTTTTTGACTTAAGCATATTGTATGTTGTTATTTGGTTGTCTGCGGAGGGAAAAGGGTAAGTGGAGGGTGAGGGATTTTATTTGCTTGAATGTTGTTGTTTATCTGATGCTGTTCATTGATTTTGGAGAGAAACCAAAAGGTTTATAGTGTAAACCGTGCTAACATTCGTACATTGAAATAGATCTATGTATAATAATAATAATAATAATAATAATAATAATAATAATAACAACAACGCAGTCGAGAGGTTGCCTTGCCAAGTCTGTATTTTTATGTTATCAAGCATCCATCCAGACTATATTTATTCCCATAACTGAAATAAATGTCTATTTCTCTCACAATAAAACATAAAACCTAGCCTAGAAAAAGCAATTTTATTTTGCTCTGAGTCAGCCCTCCCTAGCTTATTACACACGCACACACACACACACACACACACACACACGTACGCGCGCGCGCACATCTGTATCCTGTCTGCATTATAGAGAAATGCAATTTACTGTTTTTCTATATTGTGCTCTGCTGTTATTTTATTTTCCTCTTCACGTTTGTGAGAAGACCTGTTTGTGTGTCCTTTGAAGTATTTTTCCCCCTTTTCAATCTTATTTTTTTTTCGTCCTTTTTTTTAAATCATTTTTTTTTCTTTTTAATCTGGCATTTATTTTTACTTATTTTTTTTTATTTTTAGAAATATTTTGTCTTTTTCTACCTTCTCTTCTATTTACGTAGCAATTTCAAAACATCTCACACAAATGAATGTTTTGGATTTTACTAATACAGAGCTGAATTGTCAGTCTGATCTATTATGCGTCTCCAATCAGAAAGAAAAACAACAACATCGATAGCGAATTCCCCTCCCTTACCACCATAGTTTCTTGTTTTCTTTTCCTTTTCACTCTTTCAAGTCTTAGAACCGCAGGAAATATTCTGAAATAAATAATTGTAGAGTTGCTTTCGTTGTTAACTTGGAAACAAACATTAAATGTAGTATGAACAGGTAACATATTATTTATGTAAAACATGAAATACGATTCAAATCTTGTTTTGCTTTGCTGGGAGAGAAAGCAGTTGGCAAAACTATGACCAAAATGCATTATAGTCATGACCATCGCGCCGTTATTTCAGACACAGTATATCTAAAATATTCACGGGGCGATCTTTCGGTACTAGTTCCTAAATATCGGCCTTTTCCGTAAAAAGTGTTGGAGAGAAACAGGGAAACGACGTCATAACAGCAAAAGACATACAGACAGTGAAGATCGTGCGGGTGTTACGGAAACGGCCGATCTTTGGTAAAGATCGTCAAAGACACTTTTTACGGAAAAGGCCGATATTTAGGAACTCGTACCGAAGGATCGCCATTCACGGATGTCGAGAATTGAATGATCACTTCTGAGCGCAGAAGTTTTATGTTGTGGAAATGTAAGGTTGGAAGTCGTGGGTAAACCTTCAATTTTTTAATAGTGCAACACGCTTGATGATGTGACATGTCTTTTGTGGCCTGCTTCTCAAAAACGTTGGTCCATACCCGGTCTAGGACTATTATCTAAATTATATGAACTAACAAGAGAACCACTTCTTATTCTAAAGACGTATAGTGTATTTTGAAGGAGACTTAGCTACTGTTTTTGATAGATCGAACGACTATATAGAGGCTCCTCCTATTTGTCATTTGAAATGTTTTCCTTGTGCTTTCATTACCTCTAATATACCACAGTGAAACTACAAACATTGCAATTGCTAAAAGATTGTAAAGGTTTTGTTGATGTTTGGCTCCACATCAGCTTTGATGCGACACTCCTTTACAACAATCATGTGATGCTAAAACAAGGAAACACTAACACACACACACACACACACACACACACACGTATAATGGGCTTCTTTCAGTTTCTGTAGCTTTGGCTAGCCCTGGGTTATAGGAGAAGAAAGGTACATGCCCAACATGCCATGCAGAGAGACTGACCCTAAAACCGTATAGACAGGAAACAAACTTCTTAATCATGCACCCATG